>NC_143014.1:123084083-123235958 GCF_055824585.1 Amblyomma mixtum
TAAAAGTTGTCCTTCCTAATTTAAACACGGCTTCACCATATACTCGGCCCAAGTTTCCAACCATAAAAATCACAGTATTTTCACTGTAGTAAGATTAGTTATGCTAGAAGCACGAATACTGAAAGTTAAGCCAGCAGTCTCACTTAGTGGGTCACAGAGTCTACACCTTCCCATTTGTCTGTACTATGCACATTTGCACATGCACATACACACGCATGTGCATATGCACATGCATATGCACATTTGTCTGTAGATACGAAAGGCGTGAAAAGATTAAAAGTTTACTGCAGCCTTTAAACTTCCTACATCATGTGCTTACATGATAAAGCTTCATTTACCCAGGCAGCACTGACCTGGATCTGATATACATCAGATGCAGTAAAAGCAGCTATGGACTTAAGAATAAGCGATGCCTTTCTCAACTTTTGACAATTGTGAAAATGCCAACTAGCCAGAAGGACCACCGACAAACGTAACAAAATAAATGCAGTGAAACCTCAATACAGCAAATAGGTAAGAATCATGAAATAGTTCGATATAGCCAAAATTCATAACATAAAATTTCGTCAAAAACTCAGTCTGGAGAAGCGAAATTTCATCAGCAAAAGAACGGCAACTGGGAGAGACCTTTTTCGTAATTTTAGCACCATTTCGAAGCCGCTGGCGGCGATCGTGGAGGCCACAAAAAACCGAGCGGCAACTGCTAGTTAGGTTGGCTTCCCCGCACAGCATGCAGCAATCGCAGGTCAAACGCCACCTAGGGTGGCTTCCTCGCATTACAGAGGTGTCGTGTCAAAAACTAGACACCAGGATGAACGCTACCGCCGTTTTCACCACCTCCGCTCTGTGACATTCAAAATGTGAACAGAGTATGGTTGCTTGAATGCTACAACAGCCAACCATGTCGCTGGTTCCGGGGCACTACTGACAGGTGCGAGAGGCACAAACGGGTGTTGACCGCCTACCTACTAGCTGTTCTCACCGCTGTATCTCCTGTGGCGCTGTTGGCAAATGCTAGATAAAGCGTGAACCATAGCGTGAATGCTTGTCGCACCACCTCCAGTTATCCATGTCGTGAGGCAAAGCCTGCCATCCACCATCCAAGCGGGCTCAGCTTGGTGCTTGGCAGTTCGATACATCCGTTTTATGGCAAACCACGTTCGACACATGAAGTAAGAAATACACGTTTGTTAAAAATATTTAGAAGCAGTTTTATATACCAATAATTCATACTATTCGTATTCATTATAATGAGGTTTGACTGTACACACAAAGCACCTTTCACTGTTTGTGACAGTTGTGCCATAGTTTTCACATAACATTAAATCCATGACTCATTTTTCCGCATATAATTTTCAACAAGAACTTCTCATCGACATGTAGTGGCTAAAGACAAAAAAAAAGACAGCTGCAGAATGTAAGTGCCAAAGTGCACAGCTCTTCCTTTTTATTGCAAGAAATTACGTGCATACCTTTCTGGACAAAGTTTGGGGCAACACAAACAATTATAGACTCGACAAAACAGTCAAAATTAATCCTGAAAGGGCTGCAGGGTTGAAGGCCTTCGTAGAAAAAAAGACATTTCACTCGTGACTGTCCAGCTCACAATTTAGCTTGCACCCCAATGCAACAGCCATGCCTACTCTTATCCACATTGTCGTGCTTCTCTCGAGAAATATGCTGCTTTTTCCAGCATTGTCTGTAGCACTAAACAAGTGTACATTGCAACAAGCCTAACATATGACACTCTAGCAGTGAGAGGTATTTTGTGTGCACATGCGTATTCCTGCCAATCTCACAGCTATTCCCACAGTGGTGGTATCATTGAAAATTTTGGAGGCTGTGATCAACACTGAAAAGCTTTTGTGCATGAGCTGACCTTAACGGCTTCTTGAACCGTGGCCTTGGCATGCACGAACCCTCTGCACTGAATGGTCCCCACTATGGACATGCTGGCCCCACAGGATGTTGGCCCCTGAACCTGGATACCAGGTGAGCCTCCGCCACTGCTGCAGTCCTGTGACACACAAACAGACACAACATTACTGCTCTGGAATCAGCCTCACTGCCGATTTGTACACATCTTGCAACAGGAACCCCCAAAGAATAAAACCTCAACTCTCCTATTATCACAACTCGTACAGTGCAGTCAGTGATCTCATTATGAATGCTGAGATCTCAGCCATTGAATACACACTGAGAACCACCACAGGAACAGTTATCCGACAACTGGCAGCAGAAATTGAACAATACATAAAAAAATAAGAAAGCATATCTTTTCAAGCACCTTATTTCACTGGGGATAAAAGAAGCCAAAACATGATTATCTTGCATTGCTGCATTTATCTTTATTATCAAGCTTAGGTGTGTTACACTGATGATTTCAAATCGTAAGGTTATGCACAATTATGCACAAGGATGTTTCATAAAAGACTCCACCATTTTAAAATACTGTTTATTATTATGACTGCGTGAAAAGTGACAAATGCTTGAAAAAATTTGCACCCTTAGGCCAAGAGTCTTTTTGGAGATGCCAAATTTCATCTCTTACAAAGGTGCTTGTTTCATCAACAAAATTTGCCATCTTTTAGTTCTTGCCAGAATACTAAACTTACAGCAGAAAGGTTGGTGTACATTACACTGAATATAGTAAATTAATAAAAAGTAAGTTTTTTTTTCTAAACCTCATCAAAGCTGAAACATTTGCAAACTGCAAACAAGCTCCTAATGTGGCATTCAATTTTTTTGGTAACAAAACAATACCTAAAATAAAGTTGTTTGGCTAGTTGGCGTGTATCTTTAAAAAGTGGACATGTTTCCTTGCACTGCTTTCCACTGCTAAAAAAAGAACAAAAAGTAAACATTCACAGCAAAACTATGCTTGTGTGAATAACTCTTTTCACCTTGCACAAGATTTGAACTGAAAACAAGAAATAGTCATGGGAGCACAGTTACCACTGTTGCGTTAATATGACCCATTACAAACCTACTCTCACACCATAAAGGCCCATTCACACTTGCCCAAAAATCCGGCGAGCGAAGCGGATTTGCTCGCCGCAAAAACAAGGACCTGTTCTCACTTGTTCACGCGCGGGCAAGGCGGATAAGCCGCGCCGCTGCTGTTTCTCGCTTTTCCACACCACGTCGCTGCTAGCATCATACACAGATATAGTGAGAAAAGAGCATAAATTTACGCTGTCTACGTACCATAAGCGTATGCATGCTTACATACGTTAAACGCAAGTACATTCTCACTTATAGTTCAGCGTATGCTTGTACAGACGCAAAAATAAACTCAGCGTGTAGTGGCGCCATCTGGTTGTCAGGGCGGGAACCATCACTGTCATCACTGTCAACAAACCGACTCTGCCGTTAAGCCTAGAAGCAGCGGAATCGTCACTCTGAATAAAAAAAGAAAGCAAATTTATCACTTTTACGTTTTCTTGGAGGCGAGGTGAGAGGAAGCGAAAGACCTGTGCCGCATTTCTGGTCAGTGAACGCACTGAAAAAGGCAGCAACAACGAGAATTCAATCCGAAGCAGGGGGGGTCCGGCTTCGAAGGGCGCCGCCATGTTTGTCGCCACGCGGCGGGAATGGGTCCAGCCCGATCGTCCTCGCCGCGCCGCTTTACGCGTCACTCGGCGTCAAAAGCGGCCGAATCCGCTTCGCTCGCCGGATTTTTGGGCAAGTGTGAACGGGCCTCAATTCTCCTGAAGACCACAGCAGATCCACTTCACTTTCACTTTATTCACTTCACTGTATTCACCATAAAGACCCCCTTCAGGGGGTATTACATAAGGGGTAATCCACTGACACATCCACTGATGTGTCACATGACAATCATATGAACTAGATTCTCACTCCTCTTGAAATACACTAAATATCACAATAAATCTTAATAATTAAGACAATTTCTGCTCCATAGGACTGCTGCTCATCTAAGTCATTTTGAGGCAGAATTTCAAATTGCACCCAGTACTTTTCAAAACGAAATCGGCATTAACTCTTTCCTTACTATGCCTATTCAAGGAGTTCAATTTGAATGATGGTACAAATGCCCCATTCTGAGCAACCTGGGCTACTTCTGGATAGGTAACGCCATTATGTAACAGGTAACCACATTATGAAGCAAAAGGACTGCACTGTTTTGGAATCAATTTTTTTTATCAGCCACATGAGGAAGTATTTTTTAACTTTGTGCAAAACCTGTCAACACGGAGTGATCGCGCGAGGTTGGCACCCAAGGCGGCATCCTCTTCTCGCACTGACCCTGCTCAGCAACGACAGTGTTCTTGCGATTTCGCATCTCACGATTTCACAGCATCGACACTTGACTCTATAGGTGCAAGTGACAGGTTAAAGCGAAATGGTGATGTTAAACATTCATCTTATTTTAATTCGGACAGAGATGATTGCTCCTCCCAGCCCGGATTATAGACAGGTGCCCGTCTGTAACTTTTGTTTCCTCCGTTGCCCAAGAGAGTCACTGCTTTCAGGGCCTCTCTGAAGGTACCGTCCATGTTCTGAACGATTTCGCGCTACCAGCACTGCTCGAAGCACTTTCGTCAGAGCGGCTGCATGCAGAGCTTGTCCTTAGTGTGATCTTTAGGGATTTCTGTCAAAGAGGCAAGGCTTAACCATCACACAGTTCCTTCGATTTTCTCGCGTATGAGATGCGTGTCATCATTGCCAAGAAGCGCCTCTTCTAAAAGTAGAAACATGCTCACTTAGCCCCTGCAGAAACCTTATAGAGGCTCAAGCATGCGTCGCTCTCCTCAGCTTAGGTGCGGCCAGACCACCTGAGGCGTGCTCAGCAAGGCTTGGTTAGTTATTTTATACTCGGTTCGACGTGTCCAAGCAAGCAAAGCAGAGCACAATAAAGCAGAGCAAGCATCAAAGCTCTTCATATGCGGCATCTCGTTTAATTGTAGCTAAGCGATTAAAATGAAAGTGTTCGACAGAGGTCTGTCTGATTTCGGATGCAAATTTAAGAGAGAAATGAATTCCAACCAAGTTTTGCAAAAAAACACCATGTTTCGCAACCTTACTCGGTTTCTTCATCAAGTTGTGGCAGCGGGCGAGTTGCAGCTGGCTTGGCTTTTAAATACACATATAGTTGGCCACCTGGTCACTGAACCTAAACTGTAGATCTAGGAAAGGCGAACGTTTCTGTGGGAGCGGTTAATATTTCCCTGCATCTGCTGAACGCGCCACGAGTGAAGCAGCAGCCTTGTATGCCTGTTTGTCTTTGTTTCCAGCACACAATGATTGCGTCACTGTCCTGTGCTCACATGCCTAGCAGTGCTAGGCCACTGCGCATCGTTCATTTTGACATCAACTCTGTGCTGCTTCATCGTTTTCTTGAAATACTTTCTTGCCCCAACCTACAACGCCAGGTACTGTGAACAGGATTTTTTGTATACAACGCCTTGGGCCTTTTCTTTAGGATGACGCTCTTTCGGGCGAGCCAGGAGGCGTCCGGTGGTGGTAATTGACTTGAGTGTTGTTCGCACCCCTTCCTTTCTGAGAATACGAGCCGAGGTTGTGCTGGCACCTTTTACGCATGGACTGCATATGCGTGTTTTACGCTGGCGTATGCTTGTGCTAGGCGTAGAATTTTTTGCTTGCGTCTTTTTTGGTTTCAGGTGATACATGTAATGAACAAACTGTAGTGTCCTTTTCTTTGGAGGTCAGTAAAAAAATAGTCGCCATATTCGCTTTTACAACACCATGGAAAGCTGCGATCTGCACTCAACGCAGCGCCGGATCTGCATCGGCAGCTTCTCCAGTCCTCAAGTGTCGTCACGACCTCTTGACCAATCACAGGCGGCGGCGCGCCGCACGGCGACCCCCGCGGCACAGGCCGCATATTTCTGCTAAAAAAGGCAATTCGTGCTTGTTTTTGCCTTATTTGGATGCGATATTCCAGTGTACAGCGTGAAAAACTATAGGAGGTATTCACTGAGGCTGCGATACCAGACGGCGCGAGCGTCGTCGCAGCAGGCGCGCCATGTTTGCAGTCGTTACAGGCCAGCTCGCGCAGTGTCACGGTGCGCCGTGAGGTACCCGGCCTGAACTGTTAGTGATCCGTAACATATTTGTACGTTGTTGAATGCGTCAGCGACCACTTATATTTGTGGAGCGCGTATTGTGCATGAAGTTTGCAGCAGAATTCTTCTGCGCAGTCATATAACCGAGCTGCCTCAACTCGGCAGCAAAACAGGCTGGCTGCGCTGCACGCAAGAACGTACACGACTTGCAGCTTTTAATATCAGCTGATAACTGTCAGATAGTCATGCAGGGCACATCGTGGATAAACAGCACGATTAATTACCGAAATTCCAGAACTGGCACCGCAGAAATTGATAATTCAAGCGCCTAGCTGTAGTCCGCGAACTGCTGACGCTTCTCAGACGTACGGTCTTTCAGCAGAAAGGCGAATCGTCATAGCTGCCTTATTTACCCGACAGAACGGCCAAACAAATACTGTCATGCGCTCGCAGCACGAACGGCAGACACAGCGAGAATGTTTTGCAGTTTTGATTGTAGCTACGTAGCGCTGCTTCGTATGCACAAGACCGTTTTCACAGCAACGCAGTGTGCAGCCATTCCGCTAGATTCAGTTGTAACACGTCACTTTCAGCAGGTAGAGATGACAAGTTAAGCTAGAGCTAAGTGAACAGACCCTTCGAATTACTCACCTCTTCAAAAACGGCACTTCGGCCGTCGGCACCCAGAGCACGGCTCTTAGACTCACCCGCTTGTCAAGTAATTGCACCCTCTCATAGGCTTATATCCTTTAATTCCTTGGCCTGCCAGCAAACTTAAGCCGCGCACAAGGTGGGCCTCGATACCGGTGAATTCAACGCGCGGCAGCAGTCTTGTATACGTCGCACACCACGCCGGTGCCTCCGCATTCCTACGGGGGGTCGACCTTTTCACAAAGTAGAACCTTCTGAGCGTGCCCGCTCTTTTCTGCTTCGCACAGTTCACGGAGTATTCACTCAGTCACGCGGCGGCACGGGTCGGACAGAAATTACGTGCAGCGAGACGCGAAATACACTCACATTTCCCCCATCACCAGCTATTCAAACGCTGCGGCTGGCTGCGGCGGCCGTGCGCGCGACCACCAACATGGCGAATGCCGCGCCGGCCGCTAGCGCCCCTTGCGGATGACGTCATGTGAATACCTCCCATAGGATGCTGCTGCCAGCCTGATTTTCAAAAAAAGTGCTTCAGTCTCCCTTTAAGGTATTCCACCAGTAGCCATTTGTCAATGTGTAAAAGTGGAGGTCATGTAAGTTCAAGCGTCCTTTTCAAGAGTATGAACCTTCCAGCCATTTTCAATGAAGGAGGCATTTATTAACTGTTTCGTTACCATGGGAAAATAGGCAATTTCAGAGTGGTGTGTATGAAGTTTTTTTCACCCATTAATTTAAAATTTTTTATTTATTGCAGCGCTTCATAGTGTAGGTAATAGATTTCTCTTTTTATGATATAAAAAAAAACAATATATATTGCTGAGAAAAAAATTGATTGGCAAAATTTTTGACAGACTTGCATGAGAAGTCGTAAAAATATCAAGCTTGTGCAGTCGGAAAATAGGAGAATAAAAAAACTAGAATATATGTTTTGTGTGTTACTGTTCTAAAAATGAGTATTCGAAGTTACAGAACTCTTCATGGTAAACTTGCCGGTCAAAAAAAAAAATTGGTGTGGTTTAGCTCTGGTTAAACCTGGTTGGTTGTGAAAGCCTGGCGTAGAAGCTGTTCAGAAGCAGTAAAGCAACTAGATTCAGGTATAGACTCATCGTTGGTGACTTCCATGGCGAGGCTCCTCGAGGAGTGTGGCACGACCGGCTCCTCCTGGCTGCGGTGGAGAGAGCAAGCTGACATCACGCGTCGCCATAGCAACAGAGAGGCTGACGTCACACCGTCTGTTAGGTGTGGCGGCGGCTCCTCGAGGAGCAGGGGGTCCACGGGCCACGGACCAGGAGTCGTTAGACCTGGCGTAGGATTGCTTTCGCAATAAAAAAATCAGTTGCTTGTGCACAGCACTTTGGGCTACTCAGCAATGCAGTGCCAAGGTGGACTCCGGGCCGTCTTACAGATAACTATGTCCGCTACACTAGTACGCTTGCTTTGGTCAGCTTGAATTCTTCCTCGTCACAGCAGAGAGCACCTGCGCTGCGAGTTTATGGTCTTGCGGAAAACAGTGGAAGACGACACAGTCGTGTCCGTAGTTGTTCGTGGACATGAACGAAGAGCAGTACCTCGTGTTGAACCTGACGGTCAAGGTCGGTTGACACGCTTTGTACGTCACAACGCACGCAGCACGAGAAACAAGGCTTGCTGAAAGCTCGCTTGGGTGCGTCGAAGTATCCCCGGCTCCTCAACGTGACGTCACGTTGGCCGATATGGACGCGGTTTCCCTCTCCGCTTTTCGCCTCTCTTGCACTCGCGTGGGACAAGGGAGATTTAAACATCGCACTGGAGTTTAGACACTCCACATTTGGAAGTATATGTTCAGTGAAATGAAGGCCGTGCATCCTACAGGGCCTCCACCACTGCTTCGGAATGGAAGAGACTGTGATCTCGCTTGTGCTTCGTGCTGGACAATATACTGTGCACAAACCCAAATCAACTGCTGCCGTTTATTTCTTATTACGAATTTCTGAATTGCAATGTGCACATGAAGCGGCACCCCATGTGTAAATTGCCTCCCAATTAAAACTCCTCCTGATTAAAAACCTTGCAGATAAATTGTTCCCCTTAGGAGACGACGTTATGTCTCCTGACAGTGCCTTGTAGAACCATTGAACACAGAGGTAAATAGATGCATTTTCGGAAACGCCGACTTCAGAAAACGCATTAATATTAAGTTTTATATATAAAAATTTTTCTAAGAAACCGAGAATGACCTAATATTTTTAAAGAATCGATTATATACCAATAGGCCTTACGATGAATGAATTAGAGAATACGAAAACAATTGACTGCCACCAGTCAGTTCTTGAGACAACAGGCGAAATAGCGAATTTATTCCCACTTTGACGCATTAAGAACGCCGCTAACAAGCGAATAGAAGCTCCACAAGCATTGAGAATGGTTCGGATATTGTGGTAAATAAAATGTAACCACGTTCAGTGAGTGCTAAATCAAATTTCTGACAGCTACCAATTCTAAGAGGCAGTAATAAGCAATTCTAGATCACAAAAAAGGATGTAACTCAGTTTTTTTTATTTTTGCAATTTAAAACAACATAATGCAACACTTTTCTGGTGGTTTAAAATTATCAAGTATAGAGGATTATCCTGGCAAATTTTAACTAAACTCGATTATATATTTTTTTTAAAGGGACCCTGAAAATTTCAGCTCTTTGCCAAGGTTAGCAAAAGCGCACGAGAGATCGATATTCCGTCACTTGTCACCGCACTGCAAAAATTGTTAAGCGAACTTCATCAACACCGAAGATATCGCCGATTAAAAATGATGTTCCTCCTCTCCCCCACCTACTACCCTCAACTCATATGCGCGGGACTAGCTCCGAAAAAAAAAAAAAAGAAAAGACGAGGCGATGCTCCGCCCATGAATACGTCAAGCAATGGCGCTAGGCTTGTTTATTTCCAGTGGTCGCAGACACATGTGCGAAAAGTGAGTGCGATTCACTGCGGCGCGCCGTTGCGAACGGCGTCACAACGACTAATCGCAGCTCGTCGCCTGCGTCAAACTTGCCAGATGTCAACAACGAGCCGCGCGCGGCAAACGCAACGACGGGAAGCGGGAGCCAAAGCGAGCGCGGAGCGGCAGCGTCGTGATGGCGTACAGCGCGCTCCTCAGGGCGCTCGGGGCCGAGCCACGCCGGGCCGACCTGCCAGCCTTGATGCCGACCGCCGGCGACTGAAAAACGCGCTTGTTTGTTCACGTTCACAGCAAGCCCTGGGATAGATGCATGTAAAAAATGCATCATTTCTGACTGCAGCGCTAACCGCATGAGGCGATAATTCGCGGCGACACGCCGCGCGATGAGCTGAGGGCCGCCGACATGACCGACAAGTTTTTTTCTTCCTCCATGGCCGCCGAAAAACGCGCCGCTCCGACGCTGAGTACCGTCGCTTCGTGCGGTTGGTTGGCGCCAGCGACAGTGGGCTTCTTCGATTAACCGCGCTCGGGCAGCCCGCTGGCGGCCCGCCGTCTCTGACAGGAAAACGCATCATGGTCACGTGGGCTGGCGGCCACCGGAACCAGCCTGCCGGCAATCACGGCGGCAAGCAAGTCGCGGATCACGGAGGGCAGATGCTCTCTCTAGTATAGTGTACTAGACTACGCACGCGTACGGCAGAAATAGGCTGCTTGGTATCGAAAACAACGACTTGCAGTTATTGAGGGCTGCGTGCCGCAGACTGCAGAACATGCAGCTGATCAAGCTCGCACTCGTATACACCGGCAACGACAACGCGAGCGTGTGCCTTCGGTTCACTTTCTAAGCTTCGAGAAATCCTCAAAAGCATGCGATGAGCAATCGCAATCTAACGTGTTTCAGTCGACACCACATTGGACGGAAAAACGACGGAAAAACTGCCCGTGCGTTGTTTATCGAACGACAAGCCGCACTCTCGGATTATTGCTTGTTTGCTTACAACGCAGTAAGTATGACCGCCGACGATCGACCCTGGTGGACCCTGCTGTTGTCGTTGCGATTTCTACGCTCGTAACCTGCTTCCTGTAAGCTGTAAGCAGAAAAGAATCGGGATACGTTCGTTCAACTGTAGTCTGTCGGCCGCCGGCTTTTGTTGCGGGCAAGGAACGCATAATCTCGGCAAAAGCGCAGCTTGTTGAACGTCCACCTAGAACAAGCGGGTGCACTGTATAAATTTAGCTGCGTATCGTTTCTGTAATAATACAGCTTTATAGCAGAGAACTGGCACTGGAATGAAAGGCGCTACAATAAAGCCCTGTGTGTCGGCGCCCCACGTTCCGCGTGTGTTTGCATGACGATCAGCGCTAGAGCTCATTTTTATCTATTTTTTTTTTTAATGAGCCAAACGCGAGGAGGTGCATGCCTGCGGTACTTCTCATATATTTTGAGTCTATGTGGCAGAAGGCCCGAGCATGAAGCAGTACAACAGTTGGCGACGACAGATCAGCACTTGGTCGGCGCGACAATTCTGTGTGGCCACAGAGATGTCTCGAGCAATGTGCGCGTGAGGGCTTTTAATAAAGGACATGTTTCAGTCAAGCGTTTTTCAAAGCATATCCACTTTTGCGCTGCGCCAAACGCATTGAAGACCATACGCTCCCGTATCGCGCTCAACCAACACTTTGTAAAACACGTTCAGCACATGCATATATCCGCGCGTCTGAACGCGTACTCGGAACTGGAATCCGGCTGCTCTCGTGAAAGGCCTCGAACACCATCGCAATATCCGCCGGGCGCACGAAATTAACAGCCGAAATATTTTGTGAATCAGAAGTATGCGATCGTAATATGAAGCGAGCAATTGTGCTTGCGAGGTGGTGAGACGACCGAAATATGATCGCGCATACGCACGCAAAACATATCAATAAACAGCGAGAACTACCTCAAAAGGTGCCATTGCAGGCGACACAGTCGATATGCACCGTGGCCTAGTCGAAACAAGCGCCTGCATCGCGCTAAACATCGCCTGAAGAACCGCGGTCCTTCTACTCCTTATAAAAATGGCCGCGCGAGCTTCCCGCTGCCATACACCTCTCTGTCGTCTGCTAGCTGCCCGAGCGCTGCCAGCACAAAATCGTCCTTGGCCGCCGGCTGGCAGCCCGAAACCGCCCAGCCAGAGAAAAACGAACGCGTTCCGGGCAGCCACCGGAAGTGGGCGGAGCAACCCGAGAAAATCGAGCGCGCTCGGGCCATAGAGTAACATAAAAGTAAAGAGCGGACACTCGTGGTCTCCTCGATTTGGCTGCACTTTCTGCACCAGTTCAGGCGGTGCTGCACTCGCGTCCTCGATTTGCCAGTGCAGCTAGCGCCACCTGCACTTGGGCACTCGATTTGACGTAGTGCTGCACGAGTTCTCCCGAGTTCTGCTGCACTTCTGCACTAGCCTCCCGGCGAGTTCTCTTCTCGTGCAAGCAGTGCAAGGTGCTTGGCGCGCTCCGTAGCAGACGGCTCCGTGGCCATGCCGGCGTTGAGACCATGGTTGAGACGGCTGCATACCCGTGCTAGACTCGGAATCTGCACCATGCCCTCACTAAACAGCTGAAATGATAGTGCGCGCACGTGCGTGTGTGTATGCGCGCGTGTACGTGCGTGTCTGTGTACGTGCGTAAGCGACTGGCTGGCTGGTGACGATCGACCGTCCTGCGCCACTTTGCACAATGCAACGGAAAGGACGGTGTCAAATTCTTCACCCTTTTGGAATTAACAAATTTTTGAGCCACTCAACGAGATGCGCCACTTCGAAGAAATGCGCAGTGTTCAATAGAGCTAGCACAATTCCGCGCATATGTCAAACCACGCGACAAACACCAACGCACGGCCGCAGCAGACGAACGTTTCGGCACTTTTGCAGTCGATTTGTCCGCTGCACCGACAGCACTAGTGCCAGGCTACACTCGCGCTGCAAGAACTGGCACTGCACTGGCACGGCACTTTTGTGAACTAGTGCAGAAAGCGCAGCCGAATCGAGGAGACCTTCGGGCCCTTTCGCGGCCGAGTTCGGCGCTTCCCCGTTTCCGCCAGATGGCACTGAACGTGCAAATAAAAAAAAAAAGAAAAAGAGTATGGTCTTGGCATGTCTTGGATTCCTTCTGCGGAGTGACTGATGCGCTCATTGTCACCCTGACAGAATGCACGTAGTAGGTTCACTGCCGCTTGCCAAGCGCACGCGATGCGTGGCATAACGCCTTTGCGGCTTGTGGGTGACGTGTTCGCCGCGGCGTCCAGGCAAGCGATCAAAGCCAAACGCTTTTGACGAGCGTTGCACGTCGAAACCTGGATAATCGTTGCGTGCTCCGTAATCGTCACGCTGGTGGCCGGCTGCTCAGCTGGGCAATGTGACACCGCCTCCTCCGCGAGAGTTGAGAACGCACAAGACGCAATGACAGTAGAGCCTCCAAGATTCCTGTTAAGCCTATCATCTCTGGGGCCAATGCGTTTCCCCGGGTCCGCTAGGTGCGCTGTGCACAAAAGTCGGCCGCTGGGGCCTACGGGAGTGTCCGCTCTTTACTTACTCTATGCTCGGGCAGCCCGCAAGCAACCCGCGGGCTGCCAGAGGCGGATAATCGAAGAAGCCCACTGAGATGGGCTTCGAGCCTTATCAGTACACGCCATACCGAGACCCACAGGACGACGACAGTGACGACAGCAGCGACTAGTCGGCGCAGCTAGGAAACTCGCAAAGGCGGGCGCAAAGATTTGACGAGAACACGTGCTTTTGTGAGCAGACGGATTTCCTTCTCCACCGGAAGTACTACGTTACTTTCAAGAAATGCGCTGGATTCTTACCTCTGTATACATGTGCTTTAACAAACAATAAGCAATCAATAAAACAGTATTTCAAGGAGCATCAGTGCTCAGTTTCAAATGAATTATTGCAAAAATCGCGCGTGACGCCAGTAGGCAGAGCCAATGATAAGGGTCGCCCAGTCCATGACCAAGGCTGCCCAGTTTACGTCACGTGGTAGGGGCGGCTAAAAACGCGCGGTGAGGTGTCGCCCTAATCGGATGTGAGCGGCAAGTTTTAAAAATTGTTTGTAAATTATTGGTTCCACGCGCAGCTTTCTGAATCGGACTAGAATAATCGTAGAGACCACCTCTACAGAGTTGTTGCAATAAAATATGATTGTAGACACCTTTTCAGGGTCCCTTTAAATCCAAGTCAAAGTTGTCACCTTTTTGACGTTTTTGAACTTCGGGCAAATTTGAGGCCATATTAAAAAATATGTCGCCTACAGCTACAGAACTTGCCTGAGGTGAGTAAAAGCAACTGAAAATACTGAGAAAAATATTAAGTGGGCAGATCTTTCGGCATCTTGCCCTAAGCTGCCCTGAAAAGTGCCTTTTTTGCACCGCATACCTTCAGAAGCGAAGTTTGCAATTTTTTTTTTACTCAGATTAACAATTCAAGAAAACATTTTTTTTTTATTTTTTTCGCATTGTACAAGTTGCAAAGAGTTTCTGAAAAAATGCTGATCAAAAAATTTATTGTGCACGTAATGAGGTTTCAAACTTGCAACTTTGCGAAGTGCCAAAAACGACACTATCCACCTCTTGTGACATGCGATTTTTCTCCGAGAAAACTACGAAGTTTCTTGCAAAACTAAGGTTCATTCCTTTGTGTGGACACATTTGCCCATCACATATAAAAATTTCATTGAAAACAAAAAATGGTCATGGGACCTCGATTGCCGTTCTTATCTGAACACGCCCACATTGTTACGGGAATAAACGTCCAGGGCACGGCGTACGCCGACCGAGTGCCCTGCGCGGAGGAGCGAGCGCGCGCAGACTGAGGCTTCTGTGGACTACCCTTGGACCCGCTCCCATGGCGTGGGTAGTGGGTTCAGGGAGGGGCCGCCGGTGAAGCTTCTCTTGTCGATGACGAGAGGTGGCGCCACCAGAGCACGGGCTGTATGAAACGGGATACGCCGTGTACTCGGCATGTAATCGTCTTAGCCATCGACGAATAAACAAGGCTCTGTAGTTTAATACATATCCTAGAATTAGTTACCGCTGTACAGAGGGATAGCCGGGCAACTTAGGAGGCGTAAATGTGATCGCGACCGGTGGAATCGCCTAGCAAATAGCATGCAATAGCGCGATGGTACGAATGCGCGGACACGACAGAATGCACCTCAAATGCTACGCACGGCAGACTGTGCTCTATTGGCGCTACCGCTTCGTGTTTTAACACATGTACGCGAAATAATTATCGTCACACTAATGAAAGGCTATAAGTAGAGGGACAGGCATAGAAGTGCTATCCATCGCCGAGACTCTTACGGCAAACATCAAGCAGCGGGAGAGCAAATGTCAGCCACAACAAGAACTCGCAATGAAGAGACGTTTCTATTCAAGTTCCGCTTAGAAATCGTTCTGCGGAAACTGTTTATCGTAAATTGAAAGCAAACGTGACAACTGTAAAATTGGCAACTTGTGTGAACGACTGCTCTTTTTTAGTGTTCTCAAGCATGCATTTTTATCAAAACGAGCAGTCTTGTAGCGCCCGGCGACGCTATAAAGCGCAGGCGCTGAGATCGGCGTTCCCGCGACAAAAGAAAATAAAGAACGACAGCGCGTGCTCGGAGCGCACGCCCGGCACGCGCAGTCCGGAACTAGAAGTCTGCCACGCTGGTCGTCTCTGTCTGGTGCTCCGCTGCGACCCCGCTAAAACCTCATCACGTACGGGTCACCACTGTTGAGGTTTTAGCGGGGTCGCAGCGGAGCACCAGACAGAGACGACCAGCGTGGCAGACTTCTAGTTCCGGACTGCGCGTGCCGGGCGTGCGCTCCGAGCACGCGCTGTCGTTCTTTATTTTCTTTTGTCGCGGGAACGCCGATCTCAGCGCCTGCGCTTTATAGCGTCGCCGGGCGCTACAGTCTTTTGCCGCCGACCTATTAACACGACTGAATACAAAACAAAAGAGTTTCCCAAAAACAAACCAGTCCTTTATTCAAGCTCTGCAACTGCTGTTAAGCTCATCCACGAATGTTTGACAGTTCTGTCATGCTTTTTCTGCACATACAACTTGTAATGAAACTACGCGCAGCAGCCAATCTTCGCATGAAGCTTCTTTCTACTTGCTTCTCGCGAGTCATTAATGTCCCTTACATAACAGTGCAGCGTAGTCAGTACATAAAACTTCACAATGCTGGCTGTAAGCACATCAGAGTGCTGGCTGCACCCTACACCACATAAAAGCTGAGATTTGCTCAACAGCATAACATCAATTATGCTGTACAGCATACTGCACAGCTTTCCTGGCTGAAGAAAGTAATAAATAAATTCTCCAGCTTCCTTACTATCAAAATAAGCACACGGGACGGGTAGAGCAACCCTCCTTTGTCGCAAATGCCAGTGAACTCACTATCTTCGCTTCTCTCATTTGGTGCCTGCAAAAGCAAGTTTTGCACTCTACACAGTCACTACGCGCAATAAATTTGCGCGCTGACGCCGACGACCCGACATTGCCTCTTGATGCCAACAGCACCCCCGAAAAAAAAAAAAAAGCACGTCAGGTGTTTCCACGGAAAGACAGGTCAGGGAGCACGACAAAGCACGGCGACGCAGCAGTCAAGGAAAGCGAGGAAAGGGGCGCGCCAGCCGAGTCTTACAGCCAAGACCTACTGAACTACAGACCTGCACATTTGGCGGGGTCCTATGGAGCAGCGTGCGCCAACTTTCGTTAGCTTATTGGCCGTTGAGGGCGCTCGATTGACCTGTTCGTCTGCTGTCATCATCATCATCGTTTGCCAATTTGCGCAAGATATTTAATACATTTGTTTCGCCTTCTTCTGCTATCTTAACATCAACGATAAAAAAATCCACAATAACGAGTTTTTCCGCTCTGGATGAGTACAGAAAGCGTCTTTCTTTTTATCCGCTTTCTTTTCGTCAGCACCACCGTGCCTAGCATAGATAAATGGATGTTAATGATTACGTGGACAAACGACGAAACTGCCTTCTTTGAAATAAAATAATGGAGGAGGCCATCTTGTTCAACAGGTATAATGTGGCGCCACGCTTCCCGTAGGTGTCTTTCCCTAGCGGCAAAAGGCATGAACTAGAACATGCGCGCTGGAGCAGTGCCAAATGTGCAGGTCTGTAGTTCAGTAGGTCTTGCTTACAGCCCACGCTACGACAGCGCCGCCGCACACATCCGGGACCTGTCGACATTCGCCGCCTCACGGCACTGCATGTAGCCTGCCGCACTGTAGCCATGGCTTCTGCAGACAAGACCTGTGGCACACCAGAGACGCCGACGAGCCGAAAGAATAACGACGAGTCGGCGTACAAGCGGAAGCCTCCGCTACGGTTCTCAGGCCCGCAGGATATCCACCTGCTACGGGAAGTGGTGAGCGTGAACCCTTTCAAGGACAGTCCTCCGACGACCGCGTGGGGATCAATATCGCGCAATCTCGAGAACGTGCTGTCCATCAGCACGAGGCGTTGCCGTGAGCGCACCATCCTCATGTTGAACCAGTTCATCAAGGGGGACTCGGCCAGCCTGCAGCGCTTCTGCACCGAGGACGAGTTCGCCATCAAGGAGCAGCTGCTGCAGCAGGTTCGGCAGCAGTACGAGAGCGGCGCCGGCGGCTACAGCTCGCGCATAGGCGGTAGTGTGGTGAGCAACGTGCCAGCGCCTGCTGCGACTGGTGCGCCCAACGAGGAGGACGACGACTTCGACCTCTACAAGCCACACGTCATCCTCCAGGACTCTAAGCCCGATCCCTCGGCTGCCGACAGCCTCGAGCCGAGCAGTGAGCCGGACAAGGACGACAGTCCGGAGCACTCCCCTAAGCGTCCGCGGCTTACCAAGGACGAGGTGCTCATCGAGGAGATCAAGGCGGCTGCAGCAGCGGCTGCGGCGGCCGTCACCCCGGAGGAGAGCACTGTGGCCGAGGCGAGGCACGTCGCCAGAAGGGCAGTGGACTTCTCCACGCACGTGGTCGCCTTCCTTCTGACCCGACAGGCCAAGGAGGCAGAATTACGCATGCGCGAGCTGGAGATTCGCCGCGAAGAAATTGAGTTGGAGAAGGCTCGGGTGCGGCTGCAGGAGGGCAAGCTGGAGCTTGAGAAAGCTCGTTTCGAGGTCGAACGCCAAGAGCGTGAGCTGAGGCTCCGTTCCGAGCTGCAGGAGCGCACCGCCTTCATGGAAGTGCTCGTCGAACGCCAAGAGCGTGAGCTGAGGCCCCGTTCCGAGCTGCAGGAGCGCACCGCCTTCATGGAAGTGCTCAAGAAAACCTTCAACAACGGACTCAATGGTGTGTGAAAAATGAAGATTTGTTTTTTCTTCTTTTTTAAGAATATATTTCTCCACTCTATCCTTGTCTGCGCGCGCTCCCCGCGCCTCATCTTCCGCGCAGGGCACTTGGTCGGTGTACGCCGTGCCCTGGCCGTTTATTCCCGTAACAATATTTGTGTGTGCGTGTATATATATATATATATATATATATATATATATATATATATATTATGAGAAGATAAGTATAAGTGAAGAAATTAAAAGTAACGAGAAGACCTAATGCTAACATATCATCATCGCCTAATGATAATTAAAGGCCATAATTTTTAAGTTCGCAAGTCACCACTAAAACAAGCATGTGCTTGTTTTCTACCAAGTGATACAAAACATATTCCGAGTCATTGCGGTGTTCTTAATTTCCAACTCAAATTAAACGGCTAAAGGCTCAGTGTCACGCAGCTTATAACAAAGAAGTATTTACACACGTGAGAGTGCTGGCTTGCTTGGATGACTCCGGCTCCCCACCACAGCCTAGCTATTTCGAGAGCACATGACATGCGAAGGGCACCACGCCGAGACAGACATTCCGATACAGGCCGCGAATCATCCTTCGCCGCCAACGGTACCGCTCTCGGTGCCTACGAGAAATCGTAAAGCGACCGACCATGTATACCCACCACATCACCAAAACCTCCAAATGTGGTTTCCCTAAATTAACTCTATCTGGGCACTACAGATTGAGGTCCGGTCAGGCGGCGTCTCTGAAATTTCCAGCGATCAATAACGACCTCAACTCAAGATCGCAGGGCTAGGCTAAGCTCCAGGTCCTCAACTTCAAAATGACTCTGCTGTGCCGCTGTTGACCACAGCTGACCAAAGCGGCGGCCTATGACGAGAAGTGATAGCCTTTACGACCATAGAGAAGCGGCTAGTTTAAAGCCGCTTTTAAAGCCAAGACCATTTTCAGCACTGGTGAAACAAACATGAGAACAAAATGAGGAATGCGATTATAGACCTTATGCGAAATGCACTGCCATCTAGCGGTTGCCGCGCGCGATCCGCCATGTTGGAAGATAGTCGCCGGATTCACAGCACGTACTGGTGCACGCTTGTCGCGCGCGCTCGAGTTTCACCGTCCTCAGTATGCCCACATATTGCTTAGTGCCTTTCTGTACGCAGAAGGGTCACAAAGACGCCCAGGGAAAAAAAAGGCAAGAGGGCTTGATTTGAGCGCATTTCTATTTTTGGACTGAGATCCCCGACACCCGCGGCACAAATGTTGCAGAACCGTCGCTACATGTCGAGACATCGCGCAACACATTTCGTTATCACCATGTAGCAAATGAAATTAGAAATAAGCTTTGTAGGCACGAAGAAAATATCACACAAATGCTTTTTTTTCTCCTGCGGTTGCCCGTGAAAAGCTGCAATTATCGGCCTCGCAGGAGAGTAATCGTGATCAGCTGTTCAGTGGTACGGGTCGCACTTTGTGGGAGCCGTCGCTCCTAGCGTTATCCGCCGCAGCGGTTACACGCGTCAGTTTTTAGTGCGAATATTTGTTCCGACGGAAACACTAGCAAGGGTGAAGTGCCCGTGACACGGAGCGTTTGCGCTCTGCAAGTCAGTCAATCGTTTCTGTTAGACCAGGGAAAGGTGCCTATTTTGTGGAGCAACGGCTTGTATGCATTTAGCGATTTCACTTAACCGGCCGGTTTCCACGAAGCCGTGTGTTGTGTAAAAAAAAAAAAATACCGTAAGTGAAGCCGCTCAAGAGGTACCATAGTTCCAACTAGTAGCAGGAATGCATAACGTGTGTACAATCCTCCAAAAATCTCAGTGCACAACTGCTTGCTCGTCATGGTAAAACCGTAGACACTGCTGCATTCACGGGCTACCTGTTTTTAACGGCGATAGACCAAGAATGGTAAACACTTGTGTAGTGGGGTCGTGCGGGAACCTAGGGGTGTATATGCCCGGTAATAATAATAAAGCGTTTCCTTTTTCTGTCTAGGGCACTAGGGCAAAGAAACAAATCCTGTACAAACTTTTCAAGGAAAATGAAAAGCGTCGGATGTTGAGAGGCCACTTTTTTCGACACTACCAGCATGTGAGGTTTACTATCGTTTGCTTTCGGCGCCGACGCAACACACAGAAAATGTTACCATAACAGAAATTCAAGCGGCACGCCCATTCGCAAAAAGTATCGAAGCAAATATAAAAACTGTCTCAAACTAGACTGAAATGCGCACATTTTTAGCCGTAAACGAAAATTACACTTGCTTCGTACATTTCTTGGTGTTCAGCGTCGGTAAACTGACGCAGGACACCGTGAAAAACTTGTAGCTCCGTACCCAGTGGCGTTCGGAAAGTGTTTTGGACGCGTAGTAAGTGTCTGCGAATTCACTTGGAAACTTGGGCAGCAGAAACAGGTCGACTGACCATTCAGTCATGTTTACAGGCTCAGGTGACAGGAAATAAGATTTTCGAGCCAGCACAGCAGTAAGGAAGCTAATGCGGGGCACGCCTAAATCCATAGAGCAGAGGCGGAATGAGCTTCAGTCATCCTCCAACATGGCGGCTTTCCACAGGTTCTTCTTTTCTCCGATAGATGGCAGCAATTTTGCATAAGGTCTAATTTTTTGCATAAAGCACGAACAGGCTCTTAGGGCAAAATGACGAAGAGACGCCGGGATAATGAAACATAGGGCATTATGGGGGTACAACAAATATGAAGTACTAAGAGGTATTTGGAAAGGAATAATGGTGCCGGGACTTACTTTCGGCAATGCGGTTCTGTGCTTAAGGGCAGAAGTTCAGTCGAGATTAGACGTAAATCAGAGAGCGGTTGGAAGATTAGCCCTAGGTGCCCACGGCAAAACCACAAACGAGGCAGTACAAGGGGATATGGGCTGGGCATCGTTCGAAGCACGGGAAGCTAAGAGTAAAATACTATATGAAGAACGCCTGAGGAAATTGGACGATAACAGGTGGTATTTAAGGTATTTAAGGTATAAGCTAAGGTATTTAAATATTTATACAGAAAGAGCGTTGACTCACAGTGGCGGAAAAGAACTAGAAAACTAACCAGTAAGTATGCAGGTCATGAGGACTGAGAAAGAAAGAGCATTAAACGACAGGTTAAAAACGCGGAAGTTAAAAATTGGATGAATTCAATGGAAAAGAAACATAGTGTAGAACTATATCGATGCTGGAAACGGCAGATCAGGAAAGAATTTTTCTATGATAACTCAAGAGGCAGTGCCCTACTTTTTGAAGCTAGGTCAGGGTGTCTTAGAACGCACAGCTACAAAAGGAATTTAACGAAGAAGATGACACATGTGCAGTGTGTGGTAGATCTGTGGAAACAATTGAACACCTCATAATCAAATGTGACGGTATCCATCCGGATGTCGATGCAGGCGCAGTCACTCTTCCTGAGGCCCTAGGGTTTAAAGGTGACAATGGTCATGTAAATAAATCTGCAGTGGAAGTCAGCAAAAAGCGATTGGAGGATTGGTGGCTGAAAAGCAGAGATGTGGCATAAGGTTAGAATTGTAGAAAACCGTAGGTAAAGATGGTGGCGATTCTTAATGAGAATTGCCAACACAGTAAACAAAAAAAAAATAAAGAAGAAAAGCTGAGCATAGTGGCAACTGCCACCACCCCGTTTCAAAGGGGGCGCTCCTATGCATCCATCCATCCATCGTCTATATGGAGGGGCCAAATCACACACGCCAGGTGTCTTCCGAGAAGAGGGTGCAAGCGAATCCGAATGTCAGGGCTTTGGCACCACAGCAACGCTGCAACGCGACAGTTTTACTGCATACCACCCAGTCTCCAGCAAAGAAGAAAGGTAAAACCGCAAAAAAAAGCATTACAGAAGCAGTATTAAGGCTGAAGCTACGCCACGTACTAAGCATCCATTCGCTTTCACACAACAAATTATTCACAAAATAGATTATAATACATCCCGACAAGCTGACGCACTTCGTCCTTTTTTCTTTTTGTTTCAATCTGCACAAGCTCGAACAAAAGCACAAAATCAGAACATTTCTTACACTTAAGTGAACCATATAAAAACAAACTGCATCTGATTTCACGAACCACGGCATTCTGTCGAAAAAGCTCGAGTAATTCTTGCTTACGGTTTCCTTCTGGTGCCGGAGTTTGGTCGTAAACATTTTGAAACACCGGCCGCTAAAAATTCTGCGAAAGTTCGAGAAAGCCCATGCTCGCGTATAACGAAAGGATAGGAAACTAGGTCAGTCAAGTCGCCTTTCCAGCTTGGCCCACGGCATTTTACACGGCGTCTAACGCAAGGGCCTGTGCAAAAACGAAACCGAGCAATCAACCAACGCTGACACACGATGCCGACGCCGCGACGTCAACAACGCGCGTTCATCATTCTGCTGTTCATACGAAGCACCAATTGGCTGCGCTCTCTCTTTCTTTTTTTCTTCACGCCATTCTTGCCTACCTTTCAGAAGCATTTCAAGGCGTTAGTGTTACCCATGCCCTACAAGGGGACTGACGTCTATATCAGAGCGCAGCTCTTTGGCACCCGTTCCCGCGTTGTGCGGCGTCACCGTTGTCTCTCGTAACCAGCTCCACAGCCGGGGCAGTGCGCTGCTCTAGCTGCGTGCGCTGCTGGCACCATTTCTCCCGCACGCCCAAGCCGAAACGCATAGCCGCCGCCGTTCGCCACTGCAGAGCCATAGTCACTTGGACTCGCTAGCAGCATCAGCGGCATCAGTCAGTCGCTGCTATCTCTTCGCCGCGCAACGTTTCTATGCGCCCACGCGCTTCCTCCCGCGACCTCCCGATAACTTAACTCTTTCCGTACCATGAGGAAAATGACCATTTTCTGAAGGTTTCAGTATATCTTTTTTTCTGTAAAAACTATTGCATTCAATATTGATTGCAATACCCAAAAACAGAGCTGAATAAAGGTTCTTTTTATTAATATACGTTTAAACAACAAATTGCATGTTGCAACAAAAAATTTTATTTGTTAAAAACGAGATTTTAGAAAAAAATTCAACAAAACTTACAAAAACACGCTTGTATTTAAAAAGAAAAAAATGTTACAAATTTTCTGAAATACGCAAAATGTTTGTTACTCTATTGGCCACTATATGCAAAAAAAAATCATTTCTAACTTGAATAGTATTGTTGCTACAAAACATAACTGGAAACCCTATAGTTGTGCATCGGAGCGTGGCCGCCTGTGTTTCAGGCTGGTTTCCATCATCACCGATGTGAAAACTGAATCATCTTCAGCACCCTGCAACATTTTCAGGCTCGTTGTTGCACAGGACGTCGATTAAATCACTCGCAGACGAAACGGAGTCCTGAGGTTTGCTATGTCTTAGAGTGCGTGCCACACATGCAGAGGCTGCCAAGCGACTTTGATAGTACCGCATCTTCGGAGTGCGTTCAAAAAATGCCGTTTTATAGGGGCAAAAAGAAACTGTATCAGAAACAAAACTTCAGTTCTCTGGCTACAAGCCAGATGCGCATCGTGCCTGTAAGCAACGCGGAAGGCTCCGAAGTCGAGCGGCGAAGGCGTCATCTGTGGGCAACATGGTGGGCAATGAGCGCAGGTACACTTCATTTCTTCGCAGCGCGTTAGAAAGTGCCCCCTCGCGGGACAAAAGAAAACTACATTGCAAACAAAACTTTGGTTCCTGGCCTACAAACTACATCTGCAGCGTGGTCATTAGCAACACACAAGGTTCTGAAATCGGGGCATGAAATTATTGCTAGCGGGCTAACAATGCTCAATGGGCGTGGTAGGGAAAGAGTTAATTGCTCTATTCGCTCCTCTTGCCACCCGTGTGTGCCGGCAAACAGAGCGCCAGATCGGTGGCGGCGGATCTCGATATGTGCACTGCCCGGGCTGAAACCCATAGCCGTCACCGTTCGCCACTGCAAACCGCCTGCCTATATAAATAGTTTATTCTCTGCCAGTTCTTTCTCAGCCATGAGCGAGGCAACCGGTGGAAGTCCTTCGTCTGCCGCTGCTGCTAAACAAACTGCCAGAGCAGAGGCCCAGCGCTGTCGCCGCCAGAGTCTAGAGGTGCGTGCTGCCGAACCAGAAGCTTACCGTCGCCGCCGTCGAATTCTTTGCCTCAGTCTATCGAAAAGCTGAAACAGCTGATGAGCTGCGCTCAAACTTCACATTAGGAAGTAACATAATCATCGCAATTTGTTTTTCTCCATATCACCTCGGACGGCCTTCTGAAGTCTCTTGCTCAGTTTTGGAGCAATTATGAGGCGTGGAATGAGAAAATTCTCTCAGCTCTCATTATCAGCGTTCTTAAAAATTTGCACAGGACTTATTTTGGAGCGCCCTTTGAAGTAGGCCCCGGTTTCAAAGTGTAGGCAAAATTAACTATTAGTGACGGTTGCAATGACGCAGGAATTAAAGGTGGCGAGGTCCGCCTAAATTTCACACGCACCTATTAAATGCAACATATGATCACGTCCGCCTACAGCGCATTTAGTTCCAAAAGCACAAGCAGGTTGGGAACGGCGGTTGTGAGTATGGGCAAGCTGTGTTCCTTTTCTTGGGCAGAAATGCAGATCGAAGGGATAACAGCGGATTCTGACACGGCACTGACACTGTTCTGCTTAAATGGAGACTGAAGCACTTTTTTTGAAAATCAGGCTGGCAGTGGCGTCCTATAGTGTTTAATGCTGTATACTGGAATATTGCATCCATATAAGGCAAAGACAAGCGCGAATTGCCTTTTTTAGCAAAAAGATGCGGCCTGTGCCGCGGAGCACACCGTGCAGCGCGCCGCCGCCCGTTATTGGTCAAGAGGTCGTGACGACACTTTGAGGACTGGAGAAGCTGCCGATGCGGATCCGGCGCTGCGTTGAGTGCAGATCTTAGCTTTCCGTGGTGTTGTAAAAGCGAATATGGCGACCATTTTTTCACTGACCTCCAGAGAAAAGTACCGTAAAAACCCGCGTATAATACGAGGTTTTTTTCCCATAATTAGCGTCCTAAATTTCCGCCTCGTACTATTTGCGGATCCGAACAAAAATTTTCGAAGTTGCTCGAGGTTTTGGTTTCGTTTTTGCAGTGTGGCTACGGCTTGGCTTCGTTACTCTCGACAAACAATGTCGTTTCTTTGTTGATCCGTTGGGTGCAAGGGGGGTCGTGGTGTGCCGTGCGCCTGTTGACAACGCATGTGCTCCGACGTTCTCGGCGCGCGGGCGAGAGCCGGTTGTGGTCGGATATGTCAGATCGGCGACGGTACGCCAGGCGCAGTTCGGGAGCTCTACAGTCCGGCCGCTCCGACGCGAGGCAGCGCATGCGCAGAACTTTTTTCGTTCGAAAACCGGCTGGGAGAGGAGGCGAGTGGCGAAGGGGGTAGAGGGGAGGAGTGGCGCGCGCGGTGCATTCTGGGTGGGCGGCTTCAGCGCACTCTCGGCGCGGCCCGCGCGAAATGCAGCCGGCTGCATTCCGCGCCGCGCGCCGTCAGATCGCACCGGAAGCCGCCGAACATGCTGGCGATAGGGCGCCGCTGGAGTATAGAGGGTCGCATTTCGCCGACGTGACGTATAACCGTGAGTATAACCGCACCTTAAATGTCTTTTATGAGCTTGTGTTAGTCGTATTATACGCGGGTGAAACTTTTTTTTCCCATTTCATGTCTCTAAAACTTAGCCTCGTATTATATTCGGGTTCGTATTATACGCGGGTTTTTACGGTATACTACAGTTTGTTACCTGAAACCAAATCACCTGAAACCAAAAAAGACACAAGCAAAAAATTCTACACCTAGCACAAGCATACGCCAGCATGAAAGACGCGTATGCAGACCATGCGTAAAAGGTGCCAGTAGAACCTCGGCTCGTATTCTCGGAAAGGAATGGGTGCGAACAATACTCAATCCGATTACCACCACCGGACTCCTTCTGGCTCGCCGGAGAGTGTCATCCGAAAGAAAAGGCCCAAAGCGCTGCATACAAAAAATCCTGTTCTCAGTACCCGGCGTTGTAGGTTGGGGCAAGAAAGTATTTCAAGGAAACGATGAAGCAGCACAAAGTTAATGTCAAAATGAGCAAAGCACAGTGGCCAAGCACTGTGAGGCATGTGACCACAGGATAGTGACGCAATCATTGTGCGCTGGAAAACAAGCCAAATACGCGCACAAGGCTACTGCTTCACTAGTCACGCGTTCAACAGATGCCAGAAAATATTAATCGCTCCTTCAGAAACGTTCGCCCTTCCTCGATTTGCAGTTTAGGTTCAGTGAAGTGGTAGCCGCCTATATGCGTGTTTAAAAGCCAAGCTAGCTGCAACTCGTCCGCTGCCACAACTTGATGAAGATACCGAATAAGATTGCGAAACATGGCATTTTTTTGCAAAAACTTGGTTGGCATTCATTTCTCTCTTAAATTTGCATCTGAAATCAGAACGTCGACCGCTGTCGAACGCTTTCTAATCGCTTAGCTACAATTAAACGAGATGCCGCATATGAAGAGCTTTGATGCTTGCTCTGCTTTATTGTGCTCTGCTTTGCTTGCTTGGACACGTTGAACCGAGTATAAAATAACTAACCAAGCCTTGCTGAGCACGCCTCAGGTGGTCTGGCCGCACCTAAGCTGAGGAGAGCGACGCATGCTTGAGCCTCTATAAGGTTTCTGCAGGGGCTAAGTGAGCATATTTCTACTTTTAGAAGAGGCGCTTCTTGTCAATGGTGACAAGCATCTCATACATGAGAAAATCGAAAGAACTGTGTGATGGTTAAGCCATGCCTCTTTGACAGAAATCACTGGAGATCACACTAAGGACAAGCTCTGCATGCAGCCGCTCTGACGAAAGTGCTTTGAGCAGAGTACGCTTGCTTTGGTCCGCTTGAATTTTCCCTCGTCACAGCAGAGAGCGTCTGCGCTGCGAGCTTATGGTCTTGCGGAAAACAGTGGAAGACGACACAGTCGCATCCGTAGTTGTTCGTGAACACGAACGAAGAGCAGTAGCTCATGTTGAACCTGACGGTCAAGGTCGGCTGACACGCTTTGTACGTCACAACGCACGCAATACGAGGAACAATGCACGCAGCACTAGAAACAAGGCTCGCTGAAAGCTCGCTCGGGTGTGTCGCAGTATCCTCGGCTCCTCAACGTAACATCACGTTGGCTGACATGGACGTGGTTTCCCTCTCCGCTGTTCTCCTCTCTTGCGCTCGCGCGGAACGCGGGAGATTTAAACATCGCGCTTTCAATTGGTGATTGCGCCATTCTTTTAGCCAAAATCGAAAAAGTAACTTCACAGAGATTATTAGCAATGACACTACTTCAAAACCCTAGAAGGTTAGCTGATTTGAAAACCGCCTCAGTATCCCTTTAAAAGACAACGCCGAGTACAATGAGCACTAGGTTCAGCAGTCTTTCCAGAGACTTTCACCCACAAAATGTGTCAACCACAGAAAGGCACCATGAAGTGGAAACGTGTTTTTCACCTTTTTTTATCCTAATTAGCAAGCTGCAGGTCCCTTTAAGCCCCAACCCCATGATTTAAGTAGCTATTACTATTATCCAGTAGTCACCACTCTTCATTATGGAATGGAATCAGGAGTGATGCCGGCAGGAAATTCCAAGGAGGTTGAAAGCAATCTAAAGCATCTGAAGATTAGTAGCTACATGATTTTCTTGACTCTTTACAGAAAACACCATGATATGAGAAATACAGGCATTCTGCTTCAAGTGAGAGATGAGATGTCCTGCACCCATGCAAACAAATAAGCTTTGATGCGCAACTGATAAATAAGGTTGCTCATCCAAGCTAAGGGTAAGTGTAGGGGGTAACCCATCCACCTCTGCATGGTCTCAGCAACAGCTGTTAAGAGTACATTAAAAAGATCAGGCAAGACTGTGCATACAGTGTGCAAACCAATAAGCCCATATTTCCAAAAAACATGTTAATACCTTATGTCAAGACACTAAAATGGGGGCAGCGACCTGAAATACTAAGCCTGCGTCTCCTTTTCTAGTTGATCTTTTTCTCACCTTTTCTAGTTCCAATTTGTTTTTCAGTGTAGGTTTTGGTTGCTGAACAGGTCTTCATTTCCTGCAAAACTACCACCATGAAACCTCTCCACTATAGCAAGTTCCGCTGCGGTGCTGAATTTACCTTTCCTCTTCTCCATTGCACAATGTTGAGTACTGTAGGAACAGGAGTCTTTGACGCACATTACACACCTTTAGCTCTTGTACTTTCCTTAAAATGCTTAAAGATAAATAAATTTCAATTTAACTCAGCCAGCAGTGCCGATACCCACAACACGGGGCAGTTTCACACACCAAAGTCAGTAAGGTCTCATTTGTAAACAAGAAGCAGGCCATCATGACAGCAAACTGCACCAAGTGCCAGAAACCATTTTCTTTCTTCAAGGTGCACCATGCCACATCAGGCAACACTCACCAGAGGAAGCAACAGGTCAACCAGAAAAAGACTCTGGGGGGCATCCTTGGTGGCACGTGGAGAGCGGCGCCTGTCAGTGGCAGCAGCCAGAGGCTCATCGGGTGGTCGGGCCTCCCCATTAAGCAGAGCCCGAGCATCATGCAGGCCCCGCATGAAGGGCTCCAGGCCCACCTGGATTTGGCGCAGGAGCCCCTGGCGGCAGCGCTCCTCACTCAGTGCCACCCACAGGTCGAGGCTCAGCGATGCCTCCAGCCGGTGCCATGCACTGGCCCCCACTGCAGGCTTCCAGTCAGCTGGTCGTGCAGAACACTGCCCCAAACACTTGGCTCAGAAGGTATCCTACATTCAGCCTCAGCGAACTCAAGCAGTCAGCCATCCACTACACGAAAGACTGCCGACTGCACACAGTGAGCAACACTTGATGGTTGTGAAAAAAAAAGCTTGCTCATGTTTAAATTTAGCTAACATGATTCCTACGTGAAATATTGAAATTCCACAGGGCATACCATTAAAATTAGTTAACAAGGCAATAAATTTTAAAACAAGGCAGAACTAAGCTGCTTATTTAAACATACAGTAATCCCTCGTTATAACGAAGTCATCGGGACGGAGAAAAAATTCGTTATAAGCGATAATTCGATATAAGCGACCACTCGAAAAAAGCTAAATAGTCGAGATTTAATTGCGCCACTTTGATGGCACGTGCCAGTTCTGTGGGGAGGTGGCTGACACCTTCCACATGGTTTGGGCGTGTCAATCAAACCCATCCATCCCCCCCAACCCCAACCCCACCAGAGAGGACTGGGAGGCGGCCCTGCTCGGCTGTCAGGACCTAAAGACCCAAAAGGCCTTGGTTCACCGGACGCGGGCGACGTTGCTTGCCAATGGGGCCCCGGAATAGGGGCTCCACCTAGTATTGTTAGGGGAAAGGGCCAATAGGGCCTACCCCAATCACCTCTCTGTAAATATTTATTGCAGTATAAATGTTTTTCACCACCACCACCACCACCGCCACAACTGCTAGGAAGCTGGCGGATTACCTTGAGCCGTTGCCTAGCAACCGCTGCGCCGCGCGGCGTCCGCCGGCTGCGGCGGTTGCTAGCCAATCACCTCTCTGTAAATATTTATTGCAGTATAAATGTTTTTCACCACCACCACCACCACCGCCACAACTGCTAGGAAGCTGGCGGATTACCTTGAGCCGTTGCCTAGCAACCGCTGCGCCGCGCGGCGTCCGCCGGCTGCGGCGGTTGCTAGGCAACGGCTCAAGGTTGGTCTCTGTGCCTCCTCGGAGCACTGCCACAGCGAAATCGCAAGTTCGTGGCCAATTTGCTCGTAGCACATTTGTTACTTCTACCAGCAACTCAGTATTGGTCAGCGATCCTCAAAGGTGATACAGTTTTCAAATTGCTTATACCAGAGTTTATTATCTATATCAAGAACAAGCTTTAGCTCATTTTTGTGATCCAGACGGGATCCAGGCTGATCGACAGGCCGGCAGGCCACGGCCGGTCCCGACGCGCGCGAGCGAGCGCGTCGAGACCGGCCGTGGGCAGGCTGGCCCGGCTCCAAGGAGCGCGCCCTACGTCATCATGATGCTGCCGCTCTCCGCGCTCGCGTTGGCTCCCGCTTCCCGTCCGCTTCCGCCGTTCGCAACTTCGCGCCGCGGTGAATCGCGCTCGCTTTTCGCACACGTGTCCCCGCCGTAAGACCAAAATTCAGTCACCCTACCACGCATTTAGGCCGTTTGTCTAGTCGAATGGCGCGAATCGAGCATGACCGGCCACTTTTCCGCATCCAAGACATCGCGGTTTTCTGGCATCGCAAAGCGCGAGGAAAACTTTATTTTAGTGTGGATTCTGTCGCGGGGAACACCAGGAATTTCCGCATCCAAGACATCGCGGTTTTCTGGCATCGCAAAGCGCAAGGAAAACTTTATTTTAGTGTGGATTCTGTCGCGGGGAACACCAGGAATTTCCGCATCCAAGACATCGCGGTTTTCTGGCATCGCAAAGCGCGAGGAAAACTTTATTTTAGTGTGGATTCTGTCGCGGGGAACACCAGGAATGCGCTTCCGACCGAGATTAATGGTTCGGGCGCGCTGCACCATTGAATTTGGCCCCGCTGAGCACGGGACACTCGGCACTCTCTTGGTGCCCGTTACTAGGCAGGTCATCGATCGTGGGTTTGGTACTTTTGTGGCCTGTTCTATGCCTGCACGAGTCATTCGTCGGCGGTATTACCGTATTTACTCGATTCTAAGCACCCCCTTTTTTTCACGATCGCGATGCCCAAAGTGAGAGGGGGTGCTTAGATTCGAAAAATCTAAACTGCCCCCCCCCCCCCCCCCCCCCCGGGCCCCTCTTTTCGCGGCGAAATCTCGATGAAACGGGCGCGAGAAAAAAACCTTTTATGTAGGCAACATTCAAAAGAAAAATAGCTGCAGACATGTTCTGTGCCGCCATCTGTCTTGTAGTGTCGGAACGCAGCAACACAAAAAGCGCCGTGGACGCCCGCTGGCCTCGCCCGCTTATCTGTTTTTTCAGCAGCGCCGGCGGACGCATTTGTTGCTGCGAGCGCGTCTTATCTTTTCTCTTTATCTTTCCTCTGATCTCTTAACTCTCCTCTATCTGCACTTGGCAGCGGTGGTGGCTCGGCTGGAGCCAATAGGTAGGCCCGTGCAATTTCCTTTTCATCCTTCTCTCAGTCACAACAACAACGCACAGGCCGCGCCTCCTCGGGACTCCGGCTGCACAGGCTCGACGAAAAAGAGAGCAAGTGCATTTGGCGGCCTCGGCAACGCTCTCTTCCGCGCAAAAAAGGGGGTGCTTAGATTCGCATGCAAAGTTTTTTTTCAGAAATTTTTTTCCGAAAATAGGGGGGGTTGCTTAGATTCGGGGGGTGCTTAGAATCGCGAAAATACGGTAATTTGGCACAGCATGCGCAAAGGGTCGCCGCCACGGCGGCGATGCCTCCGCTCGCCACTTCGCTCTAAGCGGGTCAAGCTCTTCGTGCGCTTCGAGTAATGCGGCTTAAAATGCATGCGTTTGGGTCGGGACCGGAAGAAATTTCGAATAAAGCGATATTTCGAGTAAAGCGATTTCGTTATAACGGGGATTACTGTATGTGACAACAAGGTCAGTAGACTTACTTTGTGGTCCAAAACATCAAAAGTCTTGCACGTTATCCTGATAGAGAAGTCAAGGGAAAGTATATTCTACTACAGTTGTGCATTTAATCTCCTAAGGAAAGACAGTTTTTCTGCACATTTTTTTGCCTGCCTGCCCCATATTTTAGCTCTTCAAAAGCACACATAGTAACGCTCCCTTAAGAGCTATGCAAAAACATAATAGACTTTACAACAATCCAATAAACTATGTATGAATGTTAAAATGCAAAGGCATATGATGACAGGAGGTACCACTTTATCTCATGTGACCTTTACCACTGTCACCCTTGCTTGCCCCTCTCATGAGTGAGGCTGAAATATTAATGTCATTGAAACTCCCTGCAAGCACTGTGTAGAACTCAAAGAAAAATGAAAAAAAAAAAACTGAACTAAAACAATTTTCAGTACAGACAAAAATCAAAACAACAAATACATCCTCACATCTAAGTTTACTATTTCCTGCAATAATTTTCAATCACAAAAAGCTGTACTCAAGGCCTGAACCATGACATATCATTAGTAAAAACAAGTTTGTGCAAATAGCCTGTCACCATCTTACCTGGCATCTGTTTTTATGGCACTTACAAGAGTTCACCAGGAGGCAAGCACCTTGGAAAGAAACTTGGAAGAAAGTTGGCCTCAGCCAAAAATTTGAGCAGTGTTGGGAACACATGTTGATGACTTAACCCTAGCGTACTATTGGCAGTCACTTTCAACCCCATTCAACCGCACTGGTGACTTAACCCCTGGCGGACTTGGACGGGCCAGGCTCGTCATAAGCCGACTGTCATTAATGGCTCTGTGTCCGGTTTAAGGTGAGCAGGGCTTATCCAAAACATCTTCTTGTTTTTCCAACAAATAGCAGCATGAGTACTACATATGAGAATTTTGGCACCCATCTCATTAAAAAAAAAAGCGCCTGTTAGGGGTTAATGGGAACCCCACAGCTTGACCTTGGACTATCTTTGTGCCAAGATAACAAACAAAGGAGCGCAACGTGCACTACCTTCAATATCAATACAGAAGTTGTCATGGCACAGTTTGCCCTCAGTACCTCAGCAAAGCCACCGTAACATGCCCTCACAATGTCACAAAGAAACTTTCAATGTTCTTACATTGCAACTCCATCAGTTTTTGCTATTTTTAAATCCAGCCATATCGTGTGAGGTATACTTGTAGGTAAGTGATAGACCACAAGAAATAGCATGCAGCTGTAATAGGAAGAAATGAACCAGCACAAGCCAGAACTGAAGACGCTATCATATTCATATTCCACGAGTACTGAAGTATCTGCCACACAGGTCAACATGAAGGGAGCTACACTTTATTTTATACTATTAACTGAATGTTCTGGCCATGCTATGTCTTGGATTTTTTTTTTTAATCCTTCAGTATACAGGGTGTCCCAGCTAACTTGGACCAAGATTTATAAAAATACTAAGCGTTGTATAGAACTGAAATCGTGTGGTTCTTGTTCGGGTTTATCTAAAGTTACAGTACCATTTTTTTCGCGCATCCTATTTGAATAATTAGTTGAGATAAATAAATTAACTTTTTAAATTTGCTAGAAATGTTCAGGCATCATTAGGAAAGTTGTGGAGCTCCACAAATATTGTCCAACCCAGGCGCTTCCAACGAGACAGACTTAGTGTGGCTGTTTTTAATTGGGAAAAACGAACACCCGCGGAGTTTAAAAAATACCACGTGACATCACGCTCCGTGCGCCCGGATGCGCCGCGATTACAGTGCTCTCATCCATGCTTTGTAAAAAACATCACCCGCTTCGCGCCTTTCGTGCTGCCCAAGACAGGGCTTCGCATTGTGCTTGGTTCCAAGATAAGTGCCAGTGGGTTCGGGCGGCAGTTGAAAGAAAGCGCGGCTCCTGTTTTTCAGCGTAATTCACACGACGTTATCAGGCTTGTTATATGCCTCTTTGCTTGTTGGGATCTTGCTCCCAAATTCAAACTCATGAGATTGTCATCGTTCCTCGGCATGCATTTTGCTAACGTGAGAGTGCAATTATCGCCGCAGAAACGGGAGCCGTACTTTCTTTCAACTGTCGCCCGTAGCCACTGGCGCTTATCTTGGAACCAAGCACAACGCGAAGCCCTGTCTCAGGCAGCACGAAAGGCACGAAGCGGGGTGATGTTTTTACAAAGCACGGATGAGAGCGCTGTAATCGCAGCGCATCCGGGCGCATGGAGCGCGCTGTCACGTGATATTTTTTAAACTCCGCGGGTTTTCATTTTCCCCGAATAAAAACGGCCACGCAAAGTCTATCCCACTGGAAGTGCCTAGGATGGACAATATTTGTGGGGCTCCACAACTTTCCTATTGATGCCTGAACGTTTCAAGCTATTTTTAAAAAGTTAATTTATTTCAAGTAAATATTCAAATAGGGCAAGCGAAAAAATTGGTACTGTAACTTTAGATAAACACTAACAACATCCACGTGATTTCAGTTCTGAAGAACGCTTAGATTTTTATTAATCTTGGTCCAAGTTAGCTGGGACACCCTGTATATTGAAGCACACCACATCTTTATTTCAGCAGCTCAAAATTGCTTCCATCTTTTCGTTGTTTCACAATAAATAATTGTAATTCAAACAAACATATTTTACTCTGCTCTTCTAAATATAGTATGGTACATGCAAATCTGAACATAATAAGTGTGAACCAGTCAGAACAAGTAAGAAGCATTGTTTTTGCAGTGCAGCCGCACCAAAACTAAACTGTTTTTCTCAATACTGCATCACAAACCAGGATTAAAAAAATTGCACTCAAAACCCTACATGCAAGCATTGCATTCTTTGTTCATAATCCCATTAAGATAGCTGCCCCATGCCCCTCTCCTAAGCCCCATTAGACTGAAAGCTCAGAATTATTTACCACAAAACAGTCTTCAAAACTGAAACATGAGTACCTTAGTCACATAAATTTCAAACATGCTCCCAGCCTTAGAATTTCATGCAAACAAAATCATGGGAAAATCTGGCACCAGCAACAGCAGGACCCACCAATATGACAGCACCTCCAGCATGCAAATGATGGGAAGCACATTGTTCAACAGAGCCAGCATCATTTGTGGTTTTGGAAATAAAAAATACCATGCCAACAGAATAAACTCTGTGCCCATTCAACTGAAGTACTTAGTCACGATAACTGCACATATTTTTCAGTTATAAAGAATGTTCTGAACATTATAAATGTATTATCCATGACATGCAATGAAGTATAAAAAGCCATAAGGCGCTTAAAGCTAGCTCTTAAGATCCATGCACCTCCTTTCACTCGTGCAGTGGCTGGATTATTGCAGCATGAAATTGTCCGCTAATATTCTTTGCATGAAACTCTGTGGCTTAACAACAGCCGACAACAAAACAAAACAGTGAATTTTGAATCTGGTTCATCAGGAAGGATACTTTCTTGTCACAGTGCAGATCTGAAGCTGGATTCGGTCGGTAACCTCGGAGTTCAACGATGTCCTCTGGTCCTTAGCAATGACTTTGAATACAGCAAACAACACCTTGCCAAGACAAGACCAAAAAAGCAGTGATGTCAATAAACAAAGAAAGCAACAAGATTAAACATAATACATAAAATCCTCATTTTTATTTCCCAACCATACCCCATGTTCACTTAGTGAGTGTTTGCTAAATTGAAGTAAGCGTGCAGCCACTCATTTTTATGAAATTAAGCAAATATCCAGCATTAACAGTCGCTAACTGCATTTATTTTATAATGCTGAAAACTGCAGACGAGTTCATCCATGCTTCTATGCACCTTCTCAGGTGCAAATGCCTCTTGAGCAGCAAACTCTTTCAACTGCTATGGACATATTAGCACCTTTTTACAAAAATTCATCTGTCCTTTTCTTCTAAAGCAGGTTTTTCAGATGATATGCCTGGCTACACAAGCCAGTCACATAGCGTTACCTAAAGCAGGCATATACAGCATCCTACAGTTTCAATGCAACTAAAGTAAGGTGCCGCAAAGTTCTGCAAGCTGCACTGTTTCAGAGCTACAGCGGCCTTTGACGATGAAAATGACTGCATATATGCCTAGACGATACATTCTGACCTGGAAGCAGTAGGTTAATGATTCATAAAATGTCCACTAGAAGTGAAAGTTTCAATGTGCTAAAATTTGTTCAGTTGAAACATATTTGCATCCAAAATGATAGAGTTTCACTGGAAGATTTCATGGAACTTTCTTCAAGCAGCACTTGTACAAGTGGTATTTCACTGCATATGAGAACTACACCCACTTCAGTCACAAGTTAATATCCAGTGGAAGGGTATTTTTCCAATGTTCAGGCCCTTTTCAGGTACATGCCTAGATTGCACAGAAAAAAATTCCACCATTAAATATGAAATTACTACTGTCAAGTCCTCATATGTTCACATTATGATTCTACACTGCTTTCAGGGTCTCAATTATACCTTTTATACTCATTTATGTCAAGCGAAGTCAGTATATAAGTCATTATATAAGCAAAAAAAACACTGCCTGGAGCTACACTGGCATTTACATAAAATATGAAGGTGTTCACATTAAAAGCAGTTTTCTGCGTTCATTTTGCATTCTTAGCTTGAGACAGCTCTCGGCAAATTGTCGTGAAGGGTTCGAAATTTAAGCTCCAGCCATTGGCAGTACATTGTACCTCATCAGTAACCAAATCTTTTAAAAAAGAAGTTATATACAGAGGGAGTATGCATGTGTATGTTCGTGCACGTGGGTGCGTGCACGTGTATGTGTCCGTGCGTGCGGATTAAACCTAAAATTTACCTCAGTTAGCAAAATGCAAGGCCTCTATACAGAATGAAGTAACAAAAGAGCACCTGTTTCCCTTTCTATTATGCCAGAAATAGCTATGCCAAATATATGCTTTATCCTAAAAGCTTAATAGTATGTGGTGCTGCAACACCTGTCTTAGTCAACAAGGTAAAGTTTTCATATCTTACTACACCATTTTAGCGGACTAGAAACTAGGCCACAGGTCAAGCATCAGAAAGCAGTTTTCTTGTCTACATAGTTACCAGTCACTTAAGAGCCAACATATACCGTATTTACTGGCATGATGAACACACCCGCAATTTGCTTGTCAAAAAAAGCTTTTTTTTCCCCCTTGCGTAATAAATGCTCCCCTTTGTTTTGCCACTGTCCTAATGATGCTAGCAAGTGCTAGCAACTGCTCTTTTGTTGAATGTCAAAACAACTATGCAAATCTGTAAAGCACCACTTGACCCATGTCAGGTCTTTTCTATCTCGCCCTAAAGGATGGACAGCTCGTGAGGAATCCAAGAACCAGTAGAAAACACACTTGGTCACAAAAGGGATTTCTGGTTTATGGGGGTTTAAAGGGACCATGCAAAGAATTAAAAGCCGCTCGTAAATGTTAGAAGTGATGCTCAGAAGCATTGACACCAAGTATGAGTCTTCGGAACTGAGCCGGCAATTTATTATGAATTTTTAAAAATCGTGTTTTTTTAAATTCGCGGGCCATTTGGTTCTTCGTAGGGAGCCATTTTGAAACCAAAATCGGGAAAACAGACGCCACTAGTCCCATGACGTCGGCAGGCCACCACACGCTGTCATTCGCTCGAGCCACAGCAGCTACGACATCACGGGCACACTTCCGGTAGCGGTGAAAATCGTCTGCTCGAGCCGCCGCGCGACCACCTCGGGCAAGCGCGAGCCAGCTAGGCATTGCCTCCCCGCACATGTTTTCAATTTACCTCTGCCGCCTTTTTCTGTCGCGAGTTCGGGAGCCAAGAAAGCGCAGAGACCGGAGAAACCGGAAGTCGTAAACCGAACGTCAGCGAATGACCTATTCATGGGCGGTGCCCAGTCCCGGAGCTGTTTTCTTTATTTTTTTATGGTGCCCCGCGCGTACGAGTTGAGGGGGGAGAGGAGGAGCGTGATTTTTAATCGTCTATAACTACGTTGTTATTGATGCTAGCTCAAAAATTCTTGAGCTGGGGTGACGAGTGATGGATTGCCTATCTTTACGTAATCTCAATAAATTTATTTCATAGTCCCTTTAACAACCCAAAGCGACTCAGGCTATGAGGGACGCCGTAGTGAAGGGCTCCGGAAATTTCGACCACCTGAGGTTCTTTCATGCACTGCCATCGCACAGTACAAGGGCCTGTAGAATTTCACCTCCATCGAAATTCGACTGTTGAAGCCGGAATCGAACCCGCGTCTCTCGGGTCAGTAGCCGAGCACAATAATCACTGAGCCACCGCAGTGGCACAAAGGGCATCTCTGTTTAGACAACAGGGAAAGGTGGGCAAGTTGGTGGTTTGTCCTTGAATGCATACCGTAGCTACGTGAACCTATTTAAGAACAGACAGGAAGAGATTTTCGGGGAAAAAAAGTGTGTTCAATATGCGAGTAAATATGGTACATGAAGTCATCATTTCAACAAAACATAAATATGCTCACTATTAGTTACACCAGCAAAGAACTGTACAATATGATTATGCAACCTAAGAAACACTTGCTCCAACACCATGCTTCTTTATTAGGCGGACATCAATCAGCACAACCTGGTAGAAGAAAAGTGACTGACTGTGGCCATTTCTAGGCAGACACAAACCCAAAATACAACCTACCTGCCTAAGTTTGGTCTGAACAGCTGCCAATTCCTCAGGCGTACCCACAGCAAACAGACCAAGCACATCCATGCCTCCTGGAAGCATGCGTGTTACCTGCAATGACACAAATGAGAAGTACTCAGTGTAAAATGAAACACAATTCTATCCAAAGCATGATGCAAGTGGATTCCATGGCAACTAATGTAAACAAATGCAGATAAAAAAACTTCACCAATAACAGTATCCCACCTTTTGTCAGCATATATAGAATACCTAACTGAAAAGGACACTAAAGGAGAATGCTAGGCTCAGCAGGACAGAGATTATTGTCTCAAGAATGCAAATATGTAATTTTTAGTGAGCACAAAGCTTGTAGAGTAAATAAATGGTAGGGTTTTAATGTAGTTAAACCGAGCACACGTGCGAAAGCATGTTGTTAGCCTGACTGGCTCATGGTTTTGCGTTGCTGACTCGTTGGCATGCCTGGCGACGATATTAGACTCAGGTTAAGCTCTGATCAAGGTTAAGCTGATCTGATCTGTTCGCGCCACAGATGGAAGTTGACAAAAATGACTATGTGCAGTGCACAGGGCGAGAGTGTATTGCAGGTTAACACGAGGCGTGACTGGCTGCGGCGATAGCATAGTGCTCTCATACAGCGGCCAGCAAGGCTGATCTGTTTGCAACGCCGCGGGTTCAAATCCCAGTCACGGCAATATTTATTTTCTTTGTTTATTTATTTGGTCACGATCAAGGCTTCAGCGATGAATTGGCTTTTGCAGCTTTGGTTAAGGAGTAGAGCTTTCGCTCTAAAAAATTATGTAAAAGTGACAGGAGAGAGAGAGAGACTGTGCAGCCCCCACTACAATAACTGCGCTCAGTCAAGGAACTGTTTTGCCAGAAATTATTAGTACTTTACTTTTATATGAAACACTATTTCAACGGGCGCATACCAAGTACCATCAATAAAGAAGAAAGGGAGCATGACAGGTGCTAAAATACCAAAAATGTAAAGCGTCGCTTGCTTCGCATACAGCCGTTAGCCTGTGCTCAGCTGCCATTCGCAGCAGCTTCAGTACAAGCTTTCAGTGTCATTAGCACTCTTTCCGAACATTGAGATTACTATGTCTCTAAGCATGATGCACGGTAGAGAGAATGGTAGCACCATCTGTTGAAATAATCTTGTCAGATCCAGCGTACATTACAATACACATTTGACTTTCACGAAATTACTTTAAAAGGCACCTCACTTCTGCAGCTTAACCACTACTGAAGCTCAGAGAGTACTCACTGTACTCTCATGTAGTCCGCTTTTCAAGAACCATATCACAATAGGGGCATTCTGAGCAGCCTTCCAATCAGACTGCTTTGTCTAAATCAGATTTCTACTCCCAGCGACTAAATAACTCCCAAGTTTCTCATGCATTACCATGAGATTACTTGTAATTTTGACTTAAATATTGATTGTGCTGCATATCTATTAACTACATAGGCATCGTAAAGTGTTGCATGTTTCTGCTGGAACAGAGGGCCATAGCAGACACCATGGAGAAAATTCACAGTGTAAGAACTGTTGAACCTATGGCTGCAAAATTTTGTGTGTACATGCATGGGAACATCCAGACTTGAGAAACTTACTTGGATTAACACTGACACGCCAAACTTTTGCTGTGATCGGATGAGATTATCCTATAACAAAAGTCCACCTGATCGGCATGCCAACTAGTTTCATTAGCATTTGTTTCCTATGATTAACTGAAAGACTGGAAGATTATGCACAAAAATGAGGGAACACTTGTCCCACTTTGCATGAGGCTGTAAATGGCGGAGGAAAGAGAGAACTTCCAATTCAGTTTTTCACTGACATAATCATGTTTTCACACAGAGGAAACACTGATGGGGTTCCCAAAAGAAAATCTATCAATGTACCACAGCTTCCTGTTTCCCTTAGCATTTCCCCTTAGTAACACTTTAAACTGACTCAAATAATTACAGAAGAGGGATGCATTGCATTAAAAAGCGTATAAAAAGACTGTGCCACGCAGGTAGTAAAACTTCATGAATCAAGAGAATGCCAGTTCTTTCAACCGCTTAACTCTTTCCAAAATACCACGCAAAAATGGCCGAATTTGGGTGTATTGAAAGTTTTTTTTATGAGAATCGCCAAACGTTCACACACTGCAATGCATGATATTATAGCTTATTTGTTACACTTTTGAAAAAAGTGCCAGAGTTGTGTGTGCAAACTTTTCAAAAATTCTTTGCTTAAATATGCTGGTAACACAAAAAAAATACAAGCAAAACAAAAATAAGCTGGTACACTGAGCCAGAAATCAATTAAAAAAAAATAACATGTACAAAATGTTGCCCACGTTCTTGGCTACCATTCTTGCTATTTTTCAGCTGCGTACATAATACACTGCACTTTCTGTGGCATTTCAAGTTAAGCAATATTACTACTGTGCCACTAGAAAAAGCAGTCGCATAAGGAAAAGAAGTGAAGGTAGATGTGGGATGCGCTGCACAGTACACTTGTTCTGAGTTCTGTTCTTGTTTTTTTTTTATATATATATATAGCAGACCTTGCAGTTTCTACTTTTTCAGATTTTTTTTTGGTTGGTAAGAGTAATAAAACAAAAAAAAACACTGAAGAAGTCCTAAAAGGGGGCATGGCTTTCCTTGAGATCATCATAATCAAAAATCTGCTGGCACATTTGGTAAAATATCTTTGCAGTATGTTGCAAAGACCCTAAAGCACCAAATAAGACCACTCTCAGCATTTACAAATCAAGCGGACTACATAAAATACAACGCAAACGATAAAATGAAACCCGTGCTAGCACGCACTGATATTCCAGGGGTTTCGGGCCTTTGAGATGAAGTCTCGCAATCGAAACTGAAATCAAACCATTCCACGTGGTTGTCTAACTCACCACTACTGCTCTAAAAAAAAAAAAAAAAAAGACAGCATAAGAAACAAACAAAAATGCCCAGTGCAGCCTTTCAACTTTGAGAAGCTCGCAGCAAAGCGGACGCAATGATCGGCGACTGGCGGGCTATATGCAGTCAAAGTTTCATCTTTCATGTCGCCTCCTTGCGTTGTATTTTGTACTTTGGTCTTTTCTAGCTTATAATAGCTCCGTTTTCAGTGACAGTGGGCTCTTTATGATTAGAACACAGCACCCTAATGATACAGGCCAACTTCTATTTGTCCACAAAGACCCTTTAAAAGCAACCAGTTTCTAAGTTTTAATTTGTAGAGTACTGAACGAAACAAACACCGAGGCGATTTTTAAAGCAGCATTATTATGAAAGCTTCTTGCCACTCTCTAAGCAAGGCAAATAGAGCACTAACAAAGAAAACAGCACCCGCTCAGGCACATATGGTAGCATATATTTTAGTGTAGTATGGAAAAGGCCAAAAGCAAGCAACACCAAGCGCAGAATTTTCAAATGAGGCACTTCTGCTGTCATAGTTTCTAATTTAATGTCTCCATTTCAGTGCTTCCATCACCCTTGGAAAGAAGAGTGAAGTAAAATGAAAAAAAGTGTGACTAGGTGCTTCACCTAGCACTCCTCAAGAGTTCTTGGCACAACTTATCAAAAAAAAACAGCTGACCAATTACACTCATTAAAACGTGAGAACACTATCCTGCATGAGACACCCATTAACACTAGACAGGCTTCTTTCTCATGAAGCACAAGTTACTTCAAAGCTCGATCACCGACAGACAAGACCCTGCACTGTATTCAGTCCTCCAGACATGTCCAAGTGCCCTAAAAGTTTACGTGCACAAATTTTAACGCGACAGCGTTAAGGGTCTCGTTCAGTGGAAAACTCCCACAGAAGCAACCTAGGTGGGACACCTAGGTTAAGTGACCTTGTGGCGTCATCACAACCTGCCCTCCAGATTGTGAGCAGACTGACCACCGTGGCAGGTGGCAGTTAAATTAATTACCGGTCGCGAGCAGTCCCTCAGAAAAAGCAACCTGGGTCTCACAAGCCCCACGGGTGGCTGCTGGGATGGTGGCACATCGCTTAACCACTGCACCACTGCGCCAGGAGTGGTATGAGGACTCCCAGCGACCTATGAATATAAAGTAGAAAATGACCAATTTTGCATATACTGGGTGTTTCAGTGAACTGTCTCCGTCCCTGTCCTCGTCGTGCCACAGCAGTATGAATTTGTACCAACTCGCCCAATTCTCAACCCTTTTGAACTTTGTTTCAGTGAACACTTTCAAAAATTTTCAAAAATAGGCTCTTTGGGGTAAAAATATGGCTTTTGCGGCGTAGTATTACCAATGTTGGCGGACACCAGAAAACCGCTGAATCGTCTCAAGTAGTAAGCTGGTTAACTAATTTTTAGTAATCAACTTTTTAGCTAGTTGAGTAGGGCGCCTAGTGGCAATTAGAGGTTTGTAGCCGGTCGTTAGTAATAGCCATATCAGTTTGTAGAATTTTGAAAACGCGATAACCCTTGGCGCTGTGGCTCGACAAAATTTGGCTTTTTCGACTAGTTACGTGCACTGGAGGGATTGATTAGCCTGCAAGCTTTCGAAAGCACATGTATTTTCACAGGATGCAGCCAAATTTTGTCGAGCCACAGCGGAGAGGGTAATCATGTTTTCGAAATTCTAAAAACTGATATGGCTATAACTAACGGCCGGCTACAAATCTCTCACTGCAACCAGTTGCCTATCTATGATAGTTAAAAAGTTAGTTATCAGAAATTAGTTAGTCAGCTTACTACTTAAGACATTTCACTGGGTTTCCGGCGTCTGCAAAGACTGGTAATACTATGCTGCAAAAGCTACATTTTTACCCCAAAAAACCTATGTTTGATAATTTTGAGTTTTCCCTGAAACACCTGGTACGTACAGCCGGCCAAATCTTTAACTGGCATGCGCGATGGCCGCGTTTTCCGTGCTCCTGCCCCTTGTGACGGAGAAAACTTGCGAAAATATCAACTCTAAGCACAGGCTCACTAAGGCCGTGCTTAATAAGCAGCTTTTCGAAAGTTTGCTTCGTCGTAAAGAGCAGGAGTGCAGGAAAAGAGGTCGTCGCGCAAGCCAGCTAAAGATTTGGCCGGCTGTACATTAACCCATTAAAGCTATCTCGTCATACCCTTAAGGCGGAGCTCCAGCGTCCTTTCCAGTTTTTTCTTCCTCCCCTCTCAAGTTCCACTTCACATGCCTTGCTGATGCAACTTCACTTCCAGAAGTGAGGCATACAGCAATTTCACTCGCGTGCCACATGCCATTACAAGGTTATGGGCATAGTATATAAAAGCCGACAGTCTTGGAAACTGTTGTATACACCACGTAAACGACAACAAAGGTGAAGGATGCACACCACCTCATGTTCTGCGCAAGCACATAGCATGGGACTGCTACAGCTGCCTTCCATTCCAACAACAATGGCTGCCATTGATTCCATGGTTTCCTAGAGTCTTTTATTAAACACCATTCTAGTAGCCTATACAACAGCTATACTGATGTACCAGAACTCAAGGATAGCACAGGGAAATGCAACTACAATTGTTCTCGACGTTATTTTTGAGAAGTTAATGGTGTAGTCATTCTAAACAAGAGATAATTTGACCAAGTAAAAAAAACATAATGTGCTACAGATTAAAGCTGAACCCATGATCTCCACGTGTCGTGTCGCATGCAATGCTCAACCAAGCTAAAGCATCAGCTGTCTCCCTTTTTATTTTTGAAGGTATTTACCTTCACTTTACAGCAGCTTAACCTTGAGAGTGTATCACCAGCCCTTGCTGTAGCCCAGTAGACCACTGCACAAATCTGCAGAGGTTATTCGTTGGTACAATACTGCAGACCTTTTAGTGACATGTAGTCTTTTTGTTGTAAAATTACTTGCCATCTAAAATTATCACTCAATTACCTTTCTTCTCTACGCAACAACAACAACAAAAATTACAATTCTGTAATTTTTCCTTACATTCAAAGAGTCAAGGCTTCTTTTGTGTACATCCTAAGGAGCTCCTTATCTAGCCTATTCTTGTCTTGGTCATGCGTAGAGGCAAGCAGATGTGCCCTGTTTACTGATCAAAACTAAAAAATGAAGATTCGTGCCTATTTTCCAGCTAGGGCACCAGCGTCGCAACAAAAGCATAACTTGTGAATAGCTGCTGCATGTTACAGAGGGCGTCCAAACTAACCGCAAAAAATTTGTTAAGTTGGAACATATCGAATTAAAAAGTTATGATTATTAAGACTGTCAGCACAAACTCCAAATGAACAGCTTGAAGTACAATTTTGAAATAGTATTAATATAGCTATAGTCCGCAGTTGCAGGGGTTAGTCACACTGGAAGCTTGTTTCAGTCACAGAACTTACCAACACACAGCACAGTCTCACTTGTTTAGTATCCATACTGTGCAACTATGAACACACTTTGATCCTTGCACTGCTTTGTAAAAGTCAACTTCAACCCCCTGGACCATTTACTCTTGCTGAGCACCACTGCATTAAAGGAGTAAAGACATCTAATTTTTGGCTGCATGTTTTCTTGTTTGTAATGATGCACAAGGCATTGCTATACATGGATCACCACATAGTACTATGACCACTAAATAATTTAAAATTGAATTTGTTTTGCCACCTGCTTCAGTTTTGGTTTCAACAGCTGAGCAACGGCTATGATGTCAATGGTAAGTATAGGTCACGCGAGGCATGAAGAAAACTGCGACACAATTGCTGATTTGTCATTGTTATTCAATACAACACTGAAGCTAGCCTGCCTCAAGAGCCAGAATCACAATGAGCGAAGAAGCAGCGATTACATTGCAGTTTTCTTCATGCCTCACATTACCTACACTCATCTGACATCATAGCCATCGTTCGGTTTCTCAAACCGAAACAGGTGAGAGAAGAAATTCAATTATAAATTATTTAGCAGTCGTAAGCAAATACCAAGTGGTGATCCATGTATAGTAATGTCTCACGAATCATTAAGAAGGGAACATCCCCCAAAATTTGGTATCTAAGCTCCTTGAAACGAACAATAGAACACAACCTTGTGAAGGTTCCTCTAGCCTCTCCAAGATGTACTTAAGCTATAATTCATGTTGTTCGTCAATTATGGCTCTCTTGAACATATTTAGAAACTATCCTCCATCACACTGTATTCAGCAAAGTCAAAATTTGAAGGCCAGATGCAGTTAAGCTCTTAGCCTCCATTGTTAATTCCAACTAAGTGATCAAGGCCAAGAATAAGCTTCGGCAATTTCTGTCATCCATTCTAAGCACACGCCTAGTACCTGTACACCAGCTCCACCATTAAACATTTGTTCTGCTCAAAAAAAAACAAAAAAACTGCCATCTACACATTCTAAATGGCACTACTTTTCACCTTTACACTACTGCTATAAATATCAAATACTCTGCTCTAATGTGCCTAAGGTTAAAAACATAATAGTGCTTTTTTACTACTTCTCCAACAGACGCACACAACTGTAAGTCGTTTGGGATCCGTAACCTTTTCTATATGACTTACCGACAGATCCTCTAACTGCTTAACATATTTCATTGTGTACACAATTATTCAATAAACTCAGAGCATTTTTGAATTACTCATCATCAGGCTTAGTAAATTAGGCATCAATATTAGCCAACTACAATTTTATGCGAAGCATACTAAAATAGCCCAACCCAGCTCCTCGAGCGCGGCGGTGTCGTTACCATTGACCTTTCGTGACCTCCATGTCATACCACGTGATGCGTGACGTCACAGCAGATGAAAAACGGGGGCCCAACTCGCGCCGTCGCGCGAGGCGTCGTGACCAAGGATGACCACGTGGTGCGTGACGTCACAGTAGATGAGAAACGGGGGCCCAGCTCGCGCCGTCGCGCGAGGCGTCGCGACCAAGGAGGACCACGTGATGCGTGACGTACGACATAGGAGAAACGGGGCCCCAGCTCGCGCCGTCGCGCGAGGCGTCGCGACCAATGTGTTTCCTGCTTCTGCCACTAGGTGCGTTGTAGTGAACACGTGATGCTGGAGCGGCGGTATACAAGGGGGTGTGCCTGCCTCTGCTAGGCGTACACGGGATAGAGATGCCTCCTGGAGACAGGGCTGCTCGTTGGAATGAGAAGCAAAAGTTGCGGCGTGCTACAGAGACTGATGAAGAGCGTGAAGAACGTCTAGCCAAGCGGCGTGCTCGATATGCAACTCGGCGACAATATGCTTCGCATCTGACTAGGCTTAACCTAAGCTAAGCCTCAGCCATTTTTTTGCCCTTCACCTGCATTTCTCTTGAGAATTTTACTCTTGCCCACAAAAGACTCTCCCTAGACTTGCCAAATTCTCCACTGACATAGAACGCTTATTCAATACAAAACTCCCAAATATTACACTTATGGACAGAATAATTGCTCATCACAATAAAACAGCTGCTAGGGTAGTCTAGGAAGTCTCGTTCAGACTAGTTGGTGATCGTTCATGTTGACTTTGCAGCATGAAACACATGAGGACAAGAGACATGGAACGACATCCCTGTCGTTAGATGTCTCTTGTCTAATGTGTTTCCTGCCGTTCAAACAACACAGCAGTCTGTTGCACTGTTTGAAATTTCTGCTAGAGGAAGCATATTCTTTAATATTAAAAGAAGGCCGGTGCAAAACTTTACTGCTGAATGCTAAGAAGCCTGACAAGCTTTTGCATGCGCCTGCCCCAGTAACATGTTACTGGAATAGTCCCAGTTTAATCCCAAAGCGTCACATGTTATAAACAATGAAAACAAATTTTCTTCAGGATACGTTGTTGGGCGAGTTGGTTCATGACAAAGGGACGGTAAGTGTGCAAAAAGGGCGACCACGAGAGAAGAGACAGGACGGGACGAGCAAATTTTTTATCAGAGTGAACATAAAGCAGAGGGAAAAAAATTTTCTTTTTAATTCAAGCTTCACAGAGAAAATCCATTAATGTTTAGAACATATGCTTACTATGCTTCATATATCTATCTCCTCGTATCTGTTGTTCATAATCAGTCAGGGGAGCTTGCAAATGTGGCTGTTTAAGCTATGCCAGTGCGAACTGTCAGCTGGATCAGTGTGCATGAATAATGTGCATGCTTTAGCACTGCCTACATATTGGGCTCTACTATAGCACAGCAGAATGAGGCTCACGTCAACCCTTATATGTTTGGCAAGCTCCTGTAACTGATTCTCTTCATTTTCGTTACACTGAACTGCTTTACTGCACACTGTACTAATGCAGTGCTGGCGTTTCAACATCAGTGTATTCCCTCTCCTCCACACAAGAGTAAGGAACTGGAAGACTGCTCATCTGTGCACTTTGAGTACACGCTCTCGTCACACTTACAAATGTGATATATAAACGCCAGCGAATTTCAAATATGACAGTGCAGGACTAGCTTCTTTCTACGTGACCCAATTAACTCTACAGACGTGTGCGACATGCCAAATCATGACACGAACCGCACACTGCTTAGAAAGATAAGCAACATTGACAGCTACACGCGGCGAGCCATGCTTCAAACAACTTCTGACTGACCTGCTTGGCATGCTGGCAGATCCAGGCCTCCTCAATATCCGCGTGGCCGGCAGCAGACTTGTGCGACTGCTTCACGTCACCTTCCTCCTGCGACTCGTCATCATCCTTCTTAGGTGTATTGGCAATGTGGACCACGATGTCTCTTTGCTGCGTGCACTGCAAAACGCCGATTTTCATCATTATACAGAATGCAAACATGTCGACAACGCAACATTTTCATCTGACTTTGTTTGAAGAGCGCTGCTTGCTTGGAAAGGGCGTAACAAAAAGGAAAACAAAAAGGAAAACCAAACTAGAAACGACAAACGTCATGCTTGGTCAAACGATATAGATGAAGCGTACAGCTTACCTGCCCGATAATCACACCTACTGTCAACGATGAACCCTTCGTCTGAACAAGCTCGTTGATCAGTTTCTGAACATGATCGTCGTATGCTATTGTCCGGCCCATATTAAAAACTGTTTTTACGATGCAGGTGCGTCAACATACAACAGCGCAGCCGATTCCGGGCCTTCCGAATAGCACACGCAAACAGCTGGAAGGGGGCCCGGGGAAGCGCCTTGGAAGCGGTATTTCTGCCGTACAGCCGCTGCCTACGACATCGGAACCACGACGTTGTTCGGTTGCTTTACTTCGCCAGATTTGGCTTCGCCAGTGGATACTAAATTGGATTGCATTGGATTGTGGTAAATGTGTTGTAGCCAACGCGCAATTTCTCTGTGCACAACCGTATATCTAAACCCTCTGGCAACGTCGAGCAAAAAAATTTTGTCCAATCAAATGACGCTGATCATGGTGCGTCATGACCACGTGATTGCCTATTATAGGAATTTTGCGGTACAAAAGCGGGTGCGAATTTGAGCGCGGAACATTTAGTTCGTGGAGGCTCCGTGGTTCAGCAACGCGAATAGCTGCAGATATGGTGAGGCGTTTTCGTTTGCTGTCAGTTGCAGGACTGTAGCCCGCAACGACATGGGCGGTTTCGCAGTGCCTAGCGGCCCTAATTGAAAACTAGCTTGTAAGAAAAATAATTAAGTGTAGCTGGTGCTAGCAGCTAACTGCCGTCGCTTCGATCCGTAGTTTCGTGTAACGTTTCATAAAATGCAGTTGTTTACCCCGGTTCCTGGTGTGGCAGCCGTGCGTCCCGTAAATTTTCTGCGCCAAAAGGTTAATTTGCTGTGTTCGTAACGCAGCAGCATCATTCGTTGGCTTAACTGTGGAGGTGCTTTGCAGACAAATGTGGCTCAACATGACCGTGCGTCTCTGCGTCGTTTCCGACGCCGGTTGACCAGAACCCACTGTAGCGTATGCTTGGAGAAACTCATTTTTCTTCATCCACTCCGTCTTAACGTTCCTGATGTTGTTATTTGCCTAGAGCTCGCCGGGTACGTGTTCGGCGGTGCCCAGCGAAGACTGGTATGACGCTTGTTCTGCCGTTGCGTACCTTGAAATAAGCTGCTGCTGCTAGTTTTCTCCTAGCGTGCATGCTTCTCCATGAAGCAGCGCGCAGCTCAGCTCCATCCCGTCGTTCATCTGTTCATCCAGGCGCGCTTCTCAATTTGCCTGCGTGGCGTAGGTGCGCGCCGGCTGCTTTCATTTATTGACCGCTGTTACTTCGCCGACGACGGCGAGTCTGGGCGGTGACTCAGTGGGCGCTACCCGCGTACTGCGTAATTCTTTTGTTGCTGCTTTTTGTTTGTCGTTATGGGAGCAAAAGAGGGGATTGCCCTGGTGACGTCACGAGCGCCAGTTGTCTGGCGCGAAGTTCGCCTTTCGCGTCCGTGCTATCGCGGGAACGCCGTGTGAGGGAAGGGAGGAAGCGCGTTGAGTGTTTCGTTTCGAGACGCCCCGTCCGTGCAAGAGCCCGAAACGCCGTAAATGGACTTCGCTACCATCGTCGGTAGTCGTTTTGTTCTTCCGTCGTCTCGAGCACTGCTTGAGCTGAAGTCGTGCGTTGCCTTCCCCCTTTTGCTCTACACCCCCCTCCTTCCGCCTCTTGCAGGGGCGTTGGCCGCGCTGCTGCTAGTTCTATTTACAGACTTTAGCGGCGCCGTCGGCTTTCTTTTTCTGCTCTAGCTATTGCGTTTGTTCATTGACCTTCCCCATCGTTAGTTTCCTTCCTCTTCAGCTGCTGCGACACACGAATCATAAGAGTTGGGTAGCTTGCGCGAAAGCCTTCGGTTTTCGTGAGTCTGACCTCGTAACTGACATAAGACAACTGCTTTCGCGCGCCGTTTTACTGGTTTTATTTTACCAATTGTGACCCCAGTCTAATCAGCTTCGTCAATGTGGTGTCGGCGAATTTCGTTTGCATTTGTCAGTTTCATGTACGCTACTAGAAGTGCACCTATCCCTGGCTTGGTCAGGCGTGGCCTCTAGCAAGGGGACATACGCAAGGAGCACGTGAGCGGATACTGATCGCACTGCTTCGGCTGTATAAGGGACTGGAACTCGTCGCGGTTTCGAGTTTCTTGCTAAATGCTCGTCCGGTGCCTCTTTTTTTAAGTCGGAGACATATACGCCGTCGCAACAACTAGGGGCGCGCCTCCGATATTTGGTACAGTTAGAGGCAAAATACAACCCAACCTGTCAGCACCGACACGTGCTCCCACGTCCCTGGCACGCGTACTGCATATGCCATCCAGCACGTAGAAACTACTCGATGCGTGTTGGCATGAAATGCAATATGTTCCATCCAACGTAAAAAAGACTCGTGTTTTTTGTTGGAGTACAGACGGACAAGTCTGTGGCGCACTTTTCGTCCTTTGTTTCGCTTGCTTCGCTAATATTGGCTTTTATGCCAACGAGCGCACGCAGCCTAGCTGTTGAGAGCCTTTAATGTAGGATGTACCGTGGCCTATTGACGTTGTGAGATGTTACAGATCAGTTCGTGAGGCAACCGCTATAGGAGGAAGATAACTTTTATTGTCAAGTTGAAATTGAATAGGTCACGATGGTCACCGTCGTCTAACGTTTCAATAATGGGCGGTAATTTCACTGGATGTGTCCGGGGAACGACTAACTCGCGGCTGCTTTATTAGCTCCCCTTCCGCCAACGGGGAATGGCTATTTCTGCCGGGAAGTTTCGTTCTGTGCGAGTGGCGCAGCTCCCCTGCACACATTCTGCGCGGTTTGCGACGCTGCACATTCGACCGAGACTCGCTGCTGCTGTTTGATGGCCCGCTCGGCCGGAGCCGCACTGTATGTCTGCCTGTCCATTTCAGAGGGAGTGCATCAGCGTGCACATTGGCCAGGCGGGCGTACAGATTGGCAACGCCTGTTGGGAGCTGTACTGTTTGGAGCATGGCATCCAGCCTGACGGCAAGCTTCCCAGCGACAAGGTGTCTGGCGGCGTGGATGACGCCTTCAACACCTTCTTCGCCCAAACGGGCGCCGGCAAGCACATTCCCAGGGCAGTCTTCGTGGACCTCGAGCCAACCGTAGTCGACGAGGTGCGCACTGGCTCGCACAAGCAGCTCTATCACCCGGAGCAGCTCATCTCTGGTGAGCGCATCCTCTGCAGTGTCACCTAAGATGTTGCAGCACTTCTGCTGAACACCGGGAAGATAGAGGTCTCGCTTGCATCCTGCTGCCAAAAACACACTGCGGACAAATAGAAGTCGGTTTGTACCGATAGGGTGCCGCGTTCCAATCGGATCACCTTTACCGAAAACGGAGCTTTCGAAACGTCAAGTGCGTGCGTCGACACATATTTGTCTCGTATTTCCGACAATACACCGCCATTCAGTTCAAAACTGTGGCAACCTGTAGTTTTCCGTAAGGGCATCACAGGATTGAATCGACTGGCGGGGAGGTTTTTAAATACAAATTTTCTCCGTGTGATGAAACACTTTTGTGGTTGCGTTAATCAGGGAATCGGTATTTACTATAAAAATTGGCGGGAGCTTAGCTTTGGTTAAGCCTGGTAGGTTGCGAACGCAAAAGCGCAGCGCCTCCAACTAAGGAACGCAGTGCGCCGCGTCTACAGGCCACGCGTGTATACCGGCCACTGCTGCGCGACTACTCAGTCTTCGGAAATTTTTTTATATTTTTGTTGTTGCGACTGAGAGAAAGAAAACAATCTACAGCTGATATGACGTCACAGCGGCAGTAGCGCCACAGGTGCGCGGCGCGGCGTAACTGCAGCCGGGCTATGTGAAGGAGCGAGTTGGTCGCCCATATTGGTCAAACGTAACTGCGGTCGGGTTACGTCGGGCGCTGGCTGTGCACGTACCACGCGCGCATGCCCAGTCGGTTCCCGGTGAGGTAACTGTAGTTCCTGTCTGGTTGGGATATATAATAAAGGGGGACATTGTCTCTAACCGGATTTTTTAGAGCGCAGCTCTTTGGCGTCCGTTCCTGGGTTTCGCGTCGTCGTCGGCGTTGTCGTCGGCCTCGTAACCAGCTCCGCCCCCTTTCATCCCCCCAGCGCTAGCAGCGACCGACTGATACCGCTGGATGCCGCTGACGCCGCTAGAGAGTCAAGATAACGTGACTGCATAGAACACCGTCGCCGCCATGCAGAAAGAGGAGGAAAGGGTCCCCCCCCCCCCCCTGTTCTTGTGTGGCGGATGGGGTGCTCTTCAGTTGCCGACGCGCCGGTTATTTCACGTAGGCGTGAAAGAAGAGAGGCCGTAATGAAGAAAATGAAAATTGTATTTGAGGAAAGGAAATTACGCATTAACTGTGTCGCATATCTCGGTAGACACTAGTCGAAAATTGTATTTGACGAAAGAAAGTTGCGAGAACTGTTTGTTAGTGGAGTCTTTGTTAAAGGAATACGTGTGAAAAATAAAAAAAAAAATTCTGTGATAGCGCATACATGTGTTGCTCGATTTCTTTGCCTCAATCTATCGAAAAGGTGAAACAGCTTATTTGCTGCGCTCAAATTTCGCATTAGGAAGTAACGTAATCGTCGGTAATTTTTTTTTCATTCTGAAAATCCCGACGTTTGGCAGCGGCGAGTCGGTTCGGCTCCTTCCGGCACGACAGTGCGCAGTCTGGTGTGCAACTTTAAATGGATGGAAAATGTGGGGAGGGGGAAGTTTGAAGGTGGAGAAGGATCCCCTATGAAGGAGTCGAACCGGCTCCGAAAAGTCCTGTCTTTAACTGTAAATATTGGTTAGATACAGTATATACCCCCTTTTTCCTGAACTTCAGTTTAGTACTGCTAACCTAAATCGATATACTATGTGCTCAAAACCGCGGAGCGTGTGCCATGCAAGATGGCTGTGGTAATATGGAGCTAAATCGCTGCAGCATCAAACGCCTGTGCTCATGCAGTATACTGGGCTTCTACCCCTTTACAGCGCAGTGCCGAGCTCTGTAAGTCGACTTGTGCGTAGTCTGATACGATTTGAGTGGCCACTTCAGGATTAGCCTATACTATACTCGGGGACAACTATCTGTGGCTACGCAGGGGAAGCTACGAGCGCATGCCGTCAGCTTAAACGCCCTCCCACATGAGCGCGTGATAAGAGCGCACTTGCGGAAGCCTCGCGCCGCGCCCTCGTAGCTTCTACTACATAGCCACAGAACTGCTCTGATGCAGTTTATTATGCGCTGGAAGGGTGAAGGAGGGTAATACACGAGGTTGACCAACCCAGTGATCCTTTTATCCTGCGCCGTCATTTTTATTGGCGACTACGCGACCGACACGCCTGTCAAGTAATATTTATGGGCAGTTGTAGCCGAAATGAACGCGATAACCCTCAAATCGCACGAGACTACTGTCGGGTGCTAATGGTATGCAACACTCGTGGTTCCCTGGCTCACTGCTCTTGTGGTTTTGGGCGTTTCCACCTTGCTGGAGCGCCACACTTCGAAGCACGCCTCTGACTGAAAACGGTCGCCGCTTTCTGTCTGGCCAGCCGGTGCTGCCGGAAAGTGGCGCAGCAATTAAGTCTAACCGAAGCGCTAGTGTTGTAGTACACCTCCCAACAGTGCCTCTGAGCAAGGCCCCGTGCGCATGGACGACAGGCCGTATCGCGGCGCGTCGTTAAAAACGGAACGCTGGACAACTGCATGGCACGCGGTGTGTGCGTGTGGAAAGGGGAACAGGCCGGCTCTTTATTCCGGCGTATGCGAGCCGTCATGCTGTGAGCGACGTTTGCCGGCGCATGACGTGGCGCAGATGGCAGGATGGGATCCCGTTTCGCGAGCGACGTCTGTTCCCTTGCAGCCGTAAACACCGAGCTTGAAGGGGTGCCCGTTCTGCGCCCTGCCTGCATCGCCTCCCTTCGCCTTCGCTCTGCTGTGCAGACTCAAACGCGCTGACATCAGAGCCTCGGCTTGAGTCGTATATGCGAACGCTGGCCCAGCGGAGGCCTGAAATATATCACCTGTTCCTGCGCGGGTAAGGCGAGGACCTCACGAAGCGGAAATGTGACGTCATTCGACGCTTGGTCCGCGGGTGAATGGTCTGTCGTGTGAATCCCCCTTGAATAAGGAACCCTTATTGTCAGTTTAGCGGAGGTGCGCTCTTAACGATATTCTAAACTCGTAACGTTAAATACATGAGACTTCACTCAGCGCAGAAAATGTCCACCTACACTAAATAAACCATAATCTCTCACCACACCTGGAGGCAGCAAAGCCTCATCAGGGCTCCCCAGCGCAGCGCTGGTTTTTGCCACAGCCCAACAAGAACTTCCACTGGAACCTGCATTTCTTCCCACCGTCAAGCCATCAGCCTGATTTTATCACTAAATGTAGGCGTTGGTCACACTCGCGCCGCCATTCAGTATGACAATAACGCTTACACTAATTAAAACACCAGACAGCTGAAATACAACCAGCCATAGAATCTAATTGCATGCCTGAAGTGCAAGCATAACTTCAATAGCCTTCATAGTTCAGAACGCCAGAAGTCGTATCTATTACTCTTTCTAGATAGAAGATCAATCAACACCAGGAAACGTAAGGGGTGAAGGGAAGTAATTATCTTCGGTTCTAATGGCCGGACGAACGAAGGGTACAACGTACCCTCTACAAACATCTTCGGGAGGACTGACCAGGGGCAGAAGTATACATCCCGAAGCCAGAGCTCCTCACCCTCTCCCGTATATAGGCCTAACCAATTTAATGTCAACAGCCAGCCCAACGATAAAAATCTAATTATCTATTATTAATAATAAATCTGTTAATAATAAAAATCTGTTATTAGTTTTGTTCGCAAAACATGATATCCAATCCCGTTCAACTGGCTGCGCTGGATGGTTTTCTTTTTATCTCATGCGAAATTCTTTTTTGGAGCTTTTATTTTTAATTGCGTTAAGCCCGTTCTATTTCACTGGTATGGGTCGGCACCGGCACGCTTTTTTTTTTATAAAGTCCTATGCATACTAAACCAAAACAGACCTCCCTAGAGTTCTCGACCCACTTTGTGCCGGCCCCTCCTGCTACTACCGTCAACGCCAGTCTCCCATTTTCTTAGTGCTGCTTTTTTGTCACTCTGGCACTCTCTTCTTTACGCGAGGTGCCCCTCTCATGCGGATCCAACTCCGGTCCGCGGCGGCCGCGTTTCGATGGAGGTGCATATGTTAAAGGACAACTCCGGCGTTTTTCGCACCTCAACTGATTTTATTGAAACTTTCGGGGTAAGTTATCTGGAGTTTTCTTGTAATTTCTGTCAAATTTCGCAGCCGGGCGACGTCTTGTTGCAGCGCCAATGAATTTTACAATTTTCCATTTCGTGGCCTCAATCGGGGTGATTTCAACGAGCAAACTTGCGTGTGGGACGTCACAGGTTGGCGCGTTCCTTGATATTGGCTCTGCATTTGCTGTCGGACAAAACTTCACGCTTGTTTTCGGTCACTTTAGACAAATAATGATCCAAGCTGTCGCTTACAGTCGCCATGCTAGCTAATCGAAGCGCACACGATCAGTTTTGGTACAGCAACCGTGACGTCATAGTTGATCCAAAACGCGGTTTCGGTTGCCGAGTTTGTTTTAAAATACTTCTACTCGGTATTTCGAAAAACTGCTTCTTGTGCCGGTGAGAAGCTGTAAAGAACGTTATGTGATAATCTGTTCAATTTTGAAAAAAAAAAACTGCGGAGTTGCCCTTTAAAGAATCCCGGGTGGTACAAATTAATCCAGTTCCCTCCGTTACGGCGCCTCTTCCTTCTTTCAATTGCTCCTTCACTCAAGGCGCGTATGAGGTGGTGTGGCTCGGGTCCTCGGGTGGTTTCCCCACAGTAGTAATGACGAGCAGCCAAAGTTTAGGAAAATAAACAAGTCTGATTGTATTGGGGAGTATTTGCATGTACAGAAAGAGGGGACGCTGCCTTCGGCTGGTGTTGCTGAAGCAAAGTGGACAAGTTTCTGCGTGCTACCAGACTTCTTTCTCCTTAGCGCAATTGCTGTACTTATTTATAGCGCCAGACGCTCAAAATTAGTGAATTGTGCCCGTTTAGGCGGCCTTGCTTACAGGGTGGCGCTCGGTCCCCCGAAAAAAACGCGACTCCTTCTAAGAATAGGGCGCGCTTGTTTACTTTTTCGACTTTTTAAATGATGCGCAGCTGCGGCCAAAGTATTACGGAGCACGCTTCGGCGTTTGAAAATTTCCCACGTGTTCCGTTGAGAAGATTCGGGGGCAAACCAACGGCACGTGCTAACAAAAACGTTAGAACACTGCGGCGACCCGCAGAAGCATCAATGCTTTTGCATTGATGCCTCCTTCACATTCGTCGCCTCTTTGCTTCACTTTAGACTCTTTGCCTCTTTCTTTTTCTCTCATTTGACCGTGGAGACGTCCCGTCTGACGATGTAGACGCCCCATCCATAACGGCAAATGCGCTAACACTCGCACACCATTCACACACTCGAAAGAAGCACGCGCACTCGGGTGAGGCGAGGCAACGACTGACGTAAGAGGAAGCGCCGTAGCGGAAACGGAAGGAAACGAGCGTTATAGGTTTTTTTATCCGGCCACAGCTCCTCCAAGATGTCAGTGACCCCATTTTAATGAGGTGGCATGACGTCACGATAACAAAGTTGGCGCGAGTGCACCGCGTACCCACCACCGACGCGCCGCGCTCTCCTGTGACGTCATGACATGACGTCATTTCGCGACGTCATGCGTCGCCATGGCAACCACTTTGGCTCGACGTCACCGCTCCCAAGTATTGCATCATCTGTTTTTCGATACATTTTCATATCTTTAGTTAACGTGGTTTCACGTGGTTGCGTTTTTTCCCGCAGTTTTGAAGTCTACTACTGTTTTCACGTCCTCATATTTCAGTGGGCGATTTTAATTGATGTCCTGCGTTCTCATTGCACTGCGACGGATATCTTCCTCCTTCGTGGATTCAGAGCTGCTCCGGATCACGGGTTGCATACTCCATAAGTACTGAGCGGCGGTGACGAGCATGCATTGCGCCGCGCAATGCATGCACGGTTCTGGTACCAGAACCTAATTTTACAGGTATAGGTATAGTTTACAGGTGGTATAGTTTACAGTACACGGTGCCCGGCTGTCGTCGCTTATTGTGCGACGTGAGAAGCTGTCTACTTAAGCGATGTTTCAAAATATGCGCGTTCGCGATAACGATCGATTTACTATAATTGTTGCTTTAAAATGCTAATATTACTGCTATAAAATATTTCTGCTCCATAGCTGCTCCGAAACCAGTCTTGGCTCACTAAGGGGTGGCACAGCCAACAAGCAGGCACGTATCACGTAGCTCAGTCCCTTCCTCCTCCCCCAGTACAAATATTGCCTTGAGCTCCTCCCGACAACTTTCCGGCCACGTGCCTGCCAACAAGCAAAGCGTCTGCTAAGCGTCTGACAGAACGCAAAGCTGCAGTTGTGCATGTGGGCAGTCAGTTGAAATGGGCGTCTCTGCCGAACAAGGTGCTTCCATGACGTCATGGTTGACGTCAGTTCAACCGCTTTGGTGCTAAAGGCGCAGCTTCCAGCGCCGAACACGCGGGCGGCTGTCCTGGTCAGAGGCATGAAGTGCTCAGTTTTTAGTTCACTAAGCTCGCTGGTGCCGATTTCGCGGGCTGTGGTTAGCGAACGTGCTCGGCGCATTATTTCATAGCGCCCAAGCAGTGTGCCTCCCACCTTATCGGCGCTCTATGCCGGTACCTGGCGGTTAATTCATCTGCTGGGAAGGACCATGCTTCGGAGTGACACGTGTTCATGATTAGGCGCTGCCTACAGCACTCCCGAGTCTCTCGACGGGAATTTCATATTCGTTCGAGGTACGCCCGTCCACAATGTCCCCGTCTTTGTTCACGTTAGAATACAAGAGGCTTTTTTTTTTCCTTGGAGGGGGTCCTGTCTAGCGCGACGTGTATCCCGCGTGCAGCTCGGCTACCGCGCGGTGGCTTCGTTCGCGCGGTGGCTTTTCCGGCCGGCTCTGGTTTCTCCGGATGCGCGTCTTGTGTCCTCAGCCGCCGAGCGGATGCGCGGCCGCACTCGCCGCCTGGGTCCTCTTTCAGCCTGACGGCCGCATGTCGTTCCTTAGGCGGCGCTGCCATTGTTCGACTACGCAGCGTCGCGCGCCACGTCTACCAGGTGTCCCACAGCTAAATGTGGCCAAGCTTTTAAAGCGCGGAATTCCCTAGCCGCGTGAAAGCAACTGAGGGTTGTGTAGTCACTTCACCTAGTCTGCAGTATTTTTTCGTTCTGCAAAGCTAATTATCTAGCCTAATTAAATAACTTTTTAATTATTGACCTTAGGAACAGTGCCAATGGAAAAGTCGCAGATCGCTTTCAGAGACTGCTTACGGAAACGTTTGCACCAAGGTGCCGTTCACCTGAAGTTTTTTACCGCCCTTAAACCATAATTCGCGCAATAAAAAGCTACCACGTGACAACGGTGCCACTTCAACGTCCCAAGACTCGTCTTTAGTCAGTTTTTTCTGAAGTGCTTTCCCCGATGAGCCTTTGCGTGCGCATTGGGGCACAGATGAGCCAGCAGCTCGTCACGTGATAGCTTTCTTTTAAAGCCAGTAAAGCTACGTAAATTGTACCCTGGTGGAAACACGCGGTAGCGGTTTTTGGAGACTAACTTCTACATTGGCACTTTACTCCTCGAGTCAATTAGTTGCCTAATTAGGCTTAACTAATTAACTTCGAAGAACGAAAAAATACTGTAGACTAGTCTACGCGACTCTAAACAACCCTCATTTTGTTTCACTGGGCTAGGGCACTTAGTCTTTCTTAAAAGCTTGGTCACATTTAGCCGGGGCATCTGGTATAAGCCCTGGCAGTTCACGCGATCTGCAAGCACCGTTGCAACTCTAATGATGCTAGGGTGCCTGGATGTAGGCTCGCATCATAAATGATGCCGAAAGCAGCCATAGAGGGCAGTTACATTTCGTACAGATTAGTTACTGTATACGCATATACAGTAACTCTAGTACAGATGTACAGTACGAAATGTACGAAAAGTACATTTCGGACACTCGCGCGCGAGCGGTGCAAACTTGTTGCCCATTTGTATTTCGTAAAAAAGTACATAGCCCTCATCTGTCGTTTCTCGCTATTGCTCCGCTCAATACTCCTCGCTGTTCTCTGCCTGGCCCGTTTATTCCCGCCGGCCGCAGCTCGGATGCTCAGGGGTATACAAGACACAAAATTTCGAAAGCACACAAACGATATTTGTTTGATGGTCATAAGGAGTTGCCTTCTAGCAAGCTTCAGTCGCAGGCGTTGAGTGGAAAATAATTTGATTTTGAACGCTGTCCGAGGAGCCGCTCGGCATATCCGCCCGTGTCGATTGACGTCAGGTTGCAGTGACATCAGATTTTGGTAATCTAGGTTGTTCGGCTGACTGTGACGTCAAGGTGCACTTCAGCGCTGGCGCCGACCGAGACCGAAATATGCCAGTACACAATCGATTGTAGTTATAACGGTACATAGTGATGTTGGAGCTCATTTTCGCAACTGCTAGGCCCGTAGGCTTTATTGAAGGCAAAAAATGGACCCCCGCAAAAACTGTCTGCATCCCATTAAGATATGCGACAGCAACTGCCGTGGCCGGAAATATTTTTTTGTATTTTAAGCCGTATTACTACTGTCTTTTTGAGCCCAGGGAGTGTGACTAGCATGCAGGAAGTTTCGTTTGAAGAGATGTAGGCGGGACAGGAACAGCAGCAGTGGTCCGGTGGTTTCGGCATTGGCCTTGTATGCCAGAGATGCGGGGTTCTGTCTTCAGTGGCGCCGGGCACCTTCCGGTTTCCAGTAGTTGCAGTCTTTTCATTGACCTGGTGCTGATCTTCTCCGGGGTGAAATGCTTGGAAAATTGGTCTGCGACCTTACTTTGTGCAGTCCGAAGGAGTGAACATTGGTACGCTACGCATGTGATGTGCATTGCTTTTAGCGACGTCGCCTCGGCACACGCATAACACTGCGTAGCAGCTATCGTTGATTCTACTCATTACGTAGCACGGCGTCAACGTTTCTCAATTTTTCAGAAGCCGCTACGCCATACGCGTGCCAGTTGTTTGATCATCCTTGTGCTGTTGCGTCGACGTTCGTGCTGAAGTCTCTCTGCCACCGGCGCATGTATCAGTGGTGCGCGACGCCATTGTGATGTGCGGCGTTAGTGCGTTTTGACGCCACGATGGCACGGTGATTCGGCGTATACTTAACTGGTCGGCACCCGTTTTTGTGCCCTTTCTCTCTGCACAACCTTTCCCTCTCGTCACGCTGCAGCTGTGCCTCTGCCGTGCAGCCCTTTCCCTCTCTCCGCTCTATGCTGCGCCACTGCCCCTTTCCCGCGCCCTACCTTTCGCTGGGCTTCTCGGTGTCCTAACCTCTCGCACTCTCCTGCGCTGTGTGCAGACCACACTGCTACACCCGGGGACTGTGGCACAAACGGCTATCGTTGCAAAACGCGTTAGCCATGCCACTGTGGCCATGGCTGCTCTTCTGCAATTAGTCGCATCATCGTCGATAGATCAGTCCGGGGAAAGTTGTCTTCGGCGTAGTGTCGAGCCCGTTTTCTCCTTGTGCAGTCGTACTGCATTTGCCGTTCTAAACATGGCGTCTGCTCACGGAAGCTTATTTTGGGCGCCCGGCGTTTTGCCCATTCGCGCAGAGCAGCGCTCCATGGGGCTTCGACGCCTCGCGAAACCGCTGCTGCGCCGCTTTCCGCACGGTACCCTCCGGCGCAGCTATGGTCCGCTCGCGTTCGCGTGTGCACTTGTGCATTCTTGCATTGTTTGCTGGAAGTCTTGACGCGCTCGGCCAGAATCCAGCCCTGTTCAGTTGGTAGACAGCGCACAGCTGCCCGGCTGTATCCCGATAAGCGTTGCGTGGCTACAGGCATTCCCGCCTCCCCTTCTATTTCTTGATTTTAGCAGTCTCGCGACTCCGCGGAGCCCATTACTGCGGCTGTCGCGTGTTTCGCCGCACGATGCTTGGCGTGCTTCCTCTTTTGTCCGAGCTAAGCTCTCGTAGCGCGAGCGTAGTCAAAGTTGACTGACATTGCTCCTGCTGGTGCGCATTGTAAGCGTGAAAAGCGCAAAAACCGACGTAACTGCATGCGGGACGACGCTGTGTCTTCCTTCATATTTTGTGCTTTTATTTCACCCTGGCAGAATTAGCCATGCATGCATGGAAGTATTCCGACGTGGCAACACGGTGTTATGTAACCTGTCGTGTTCTCCGCATTACAGGCTTGACCACGCAGAGTACGGCTGTGTTGCGGTCCGTGCGCGTTGACTCTGCTTTTGACCGTACCGCACGGCGTCATAACTTTGTGCTTGCAACATACAGCTCGACTTGACACGACTCATTCCAGGCCCTTTGTTCTCAAGTTTTATTCTCGAAATCTGGAGGCAGATAAAACGCGGACGCTATTTCTGAAGCCCAGAAAATCCCTTGCAAATCGAATTTTCAACATCAATTAACCTCGAACAGAATTAACCTCGCCCGCTCGTTTTGTCGCTGTGCGATGCTTACAGCAATATTCAAAAGCAAGTTATAAACGAAGGGTGGCACCTTTAAAAAGCTTACCAAACCAAATTTTGTCCACTTTCAATTATATTCGTAACTCCTTGGCGTTTGCTTCCGCAGCACTGTACTGTCGTGAGCAAAAGACTCCTCAGAGTTCTGACCCGTGCCACTCTGCGTGAGGTCTCCATCTGACAAAGCATCTCTGGTGTCCAGACCGGCACAGTGGGCCCGTCTCGACACCAGACATGCTTTGTACAAGTACAAGCTTTAAATGGTTCAATCAACCTGAAGTGGTCAAACTGTGGATAAGGGTTAGAGGGTCTGTAATTACCAACAGCATCGCGGCTAGCGCTAAGAGGGAAAGCAGAGGAATTCGGGATCTCGTAGCAGGACAGATATGGCTTTAACAGAGGACGGTGACGTCAGCGTTCATGAGATGAATGATAATTTTGCAAGTACCATTACTGAGTGCGCAGTAGCTTGACAGAATTCTGACAAGTTCTCTCATGGAGACGAAAGATGTGTTTAAGAAACGCCAAAGCATGCATGAAAGCTTGTGACCCCATAGATAAAATTGACAGAACTGTCCTAGCTAAGATACTACTGTTGCAGATTTGCTCTGTTATATCAAAATATTGGACGGATAAGTTACCGATCATGGTCTACATACATGCAGCAAAATTCTTTTGCAATTAATGCCCCGTCATTATGACGTAACTTGCCGGAAGTTGGTCGCAACAACGTCATTAAAGGGAGAGCATAAGTATTTCCTTTGCGTGCAAAAGCATAATGCATGTTTTCTCCTTAGGCACTTTTCGTTTTGAAACCTTGCTCCCCATCGCAAAATTCGTGGCAGCCCTAGACTGTAGAAGATAGTTAAGGTAGCCGAGGATTTCTACAGATCTGTACGGTAGTCGAATCGATACGCTAATGACCGAGGCAGTGGTGTGGAGGAACTGGACATTCTGCCGGTAACGAAAGAGCAAGAGGCAAAAGCCAATGCAAAGTGGTAACACGGCTGGTGAGGATCGGGTAACTGCAGATCTAATGGAGGACGGTAGGAATATCTTCAGGACCTATAGAGTGTACCGCAATCTCGGAATAACCCTAACATCATGCTAATTGAGCAGAAAGGGGACGTGAAGAACTTAAAAAAATGCAGACCGATCATTTGTACTGCTTGTTGCCTAAACGGTGTTTGCCAAGGTAATCGCTAAATGAATTAGTACTGCAGTCAACCAAAGGGCCAGGCTGGCTTCCGTAAAGGTTACTTGACAATTGGCCATTATTACAGAATCAGTCGGGTGGCAGAGAAATGTGCAAAATATAATCAACCATATATTTAGCCTTCATAGATTCGGAGCAAATACTTGACTCAATCGAAACTTCAGCAGTCGTGCAGGCATAGTGGAATCAGGGCGTAAAGCGGCACATGTAGAGGTACTGGAAAACGTAGCGGCTGCACAGCGACCATAGTTCTCAAAGAAAGTGATAAAATCCAAATAAGAAACGGTGCCAGTTTGGAAACACGATCTCTCCACTACTATTCGCCACTTTCTGACAGGAGGTATTCAGAGAAATCGATTAAATGCATAAGTAATGTGCCCTTGCGAGGCTTTATAATTAATCACTACCCCCCCACACATACTCCTCTCCACACTCCTTTGCACCGCATACACAAGGTGCGCACCGTATGGACCCCTGTATACACTCCTCTGTCCTTTGGATGTGGCGTTTGGGTTCGTCCTCTGTTTGCGCTAACTTCCTTCTAAGCGATGGGCATTGGTGAACAGGGCGCAGTGTTCAGCGCCCCTGACCAGGTTTGGACATTTCAGGTCAAGCCCAACGCGTACGTCGCAGCGGTAGCGGTGGCGGTACGCGCTGTGCTAAAAGTCCGACTCGGCTGACGGTGCCAAGTCTCCTGCTGAAAGCTGTTGGTTTCAGCACCGGAACCGAAACGCCAGCGCGTGTTAAAATGCAGACACCGATTCGTATTAGGTAGTAGTCGTCCGACCCGGATCGATGCAACGCCCGTCGAGTCCATTTCCTGGAAAGTCGCGTGACTTCGCAAACCGCGATCGATTGCGCTAACCTGTTGAGACAGCAACAGCAAGCATTTCCCGGCTTGTGCGCGCCTAACGCCCGGCGCTGGTGGCACCGGTTTTGCGGTGTCGTGTTTCGTGGCCGTCTCGTTTCGATCGAAGCTGTGGAAGTAAATCGATTCGGACTGCACGGCTGTCGCAAGAAAAAAGTTATCTAGACTCATGCCTGCGTTCTGTCGGCCTATGACCCGCCTTGTGCCGGTTTCCGCATGGCAACTGTTGTAATCCTCCCCCTTGCTTGTGCGTTGCGCTAAGTTATGTTGTCAGGGAAACCTCACCGTGCGTAGACGCTAATCAGTGCTCAACTCGGCGGTTCAACCTTGCGTCGTGGTGGGCCGGCGTTGTTTACCTCCCTCGCGTCGTTCGCTCCCCTGTAATTTTCTTGCAGGCAAGGAAGATGCTGCCAACAACTACGCGAGAGGCCACTACACCATTGGGAAGGAAATCGTGGACCTGGTGCTCGACCGCATTCGCAAGTTGGCTGAGCAGTGCTCGGGCCTGCAAGGTTTCCTCGTCTTTCACAGCTTTGGCGGGGGCACTGGTTCCGGCTTCACTTCGCTGCTCATGCAGCGTCTGTCCGTGGACTATGGCAAAAAATCCAAGCTCGAGTTCTCGGTCTACCCTGCACCCCAGGTAAAGTTGCCCGCTCGCAAGCCCCGAAGTTCGGAACCACACAGATGAGCGGAAATCTCAAGTGCGGGTCGGCACTACTGTTGTACTGCAGGTGCTCATTTAGTTTTCACTGAGTTGTTGGATGGCCCATTTTGAATGCGGTCCCCTACTGATCATACTGTCTCGTGAGACGGCACTTCGAGCGTAGCTAGTCCACCAGAGGATGGATGCTCTGACACTGTGGCCAGGACGCCGCCTTCAGACCATCTTTGGGTATACCTGTTCGTAGTCATAATTCCTTGTCGCCGCGGTGGCTCAGCGGTTATGGTGCTCGGCTGCTGTTCCGAAAGACGCGGGTTCGATCCCGGCCGCGGCGGCAAGAATTTCTTTGGAGGAGAAATTCTAGAGGCCCGTGTACTGTTCGATGTCAGTGCACGTTAAAGAACCCCAGGTGGTCGAAATTTCCGGAGCCCTCCACTACGGCGTCTCTCATAGCCTGAGTCGCTTTGGGACGTTAAACCCCATAAACCAAACCAAACTAATTCCTTGTCAAGTTAAATATCAGCACCTTTCATTTGTAAAGTTGCGGAGCCTCAAGAGCAGACTTTAATCCACGATTTGTCTGATTTGAGTGTTCTCACAGCTCACGATTTCTTTATGATCGCCACTCTTCTGCAGGTGGCAACAGCGGTAGTGGAGCCGTACAACTCCATTCTGACGACTCACACCACACTCGAGCACTCTGACTGTTCCTTCATGGTGGACAATGAGGCCATTTACGACATCTGTCGACGGAACCTCGACATCGACCGCCCGACGTATTCCAACCTGAATCGCCTCATCAGCCAAATTGTATCCTCCATCACTGCCTCCCTTCGCTTTGATGGAGCTCTGAATGTGGACCTTACGGAGTTCCAGACCAACCTCGTGCCTTACCCAAGGTAAAGAACCTCCTACAAGCTCTTGTCTGCCGGCTGGCGCATAATGGCAGTCCTGTCTGTGCGGAATCGACTTCTTAAGCGTGCTCTAATCACGCGCTCACGATGGAGGGAGAGAGAGAGATAGGCGTTTAATCTGGCGGCGCGCGCTCGTAGCTTCCGCTGCACAGCCACAGAAAGCTGTCCCCGAGTATAGCTGACGTAAGCCTGCGTCCTCGTTCGGAATAACAGCACTCCACAGGTGCGAAATTGCTCGCCGCACATCCTACCTGCTTATCATCCAAGGAACGAGGACGACAGCGCAGGCTGAAGCAGCAACCAGTACCGGCGACCGCTGCGCCGCCGCTCGGCTGCGAGCCCGCTCCCGATGCCGTCGCGGCTTACTTCTGGCACTTTTTGTACATTTCACGTACCGTATTTGCCAACTCTTCATGAAATAAAGGGAAACCTTGTAAATGTCGAGAGCCTGCCATCGCAGCACATCTAGCGGTCGCTGCGGCGGCTGCAGGCTCCGCCAACTCGGATCGGGGTGCGCGCCGTTGGCACATCACCTCAACATCCGGCTATGTATTCCCGAAATGTAGCCTGCGCAGACCGCTTACCTTGTTTTAAGCCTACATCGTCGTTCAGAAAACTCGTTTGCTGTGCTGAGACAGGGATACGGTAGAAAAAAAAAATTGTTTTTTGAGGACAGGAAGTGGTGCGTTAACTGTCACTTCTCGGTGGGCACCTCAACCGCGCCGCAATGGAAGGGAGAAGGTAGGAGTTAGGAAGGTAGGCGAAGGTAGACAACTTCCGTAGTGGTGGGCTCCGAAATTTCGATCACTTGGGGAACTAGCATGTGCAAGAACCTGCGCGCAGTCCTCGTGCGCGGCGATTGGCTCGAGTCTACCGCCACCTGTTGGCCTCTTCCGAATTCTCTGGATCTTTGGCGAAAGGTTGGCAGTCCCCCACTCCGCCTGTGCGATTTGGGGTGCATGGGTGTGAGGGAGAGGGCGCATCGTTCTGCATCATTGAAGAATTTCTCCGCAGCTGTAGAGCTGGAGCCGAGATTAGTGTGCATGTCTCCGTACCGGAGCGGGGGAGGGTTTCAGATTGGGAGCTCGAGCCGCGTGATGGCCTTTTTAAGGACTATACAGGTAGCGGCAATATGAAGAGGGACACGGCAGCAAGTAGCCTCCGCGCGTCGCGAAGCGCTGCCGCCGAGAGCTGGCTAGAGTCGGCGGCAAAGGCGCATGCGCAGCAGGCACGGGTGGAGGCCACTCGCTGCCGTGCTCCCTTTCACTTACGTACTTGTGTCCCCATGTACTTGTGCACTCACCGAGCGATAACTGCTGTTCTTCATTCCCGTCTTTCCAGAATCCACTTCCCGCTGGTAACTTACTCACCGGTCATCTCGGCGGAGAAGGCACACCACGAGCAGTTGACTGTCGCAGAGATCACCAGCTCTTGCTTCGAGCCAGCTAACCAGATGGTCAAATGTGACCCTCGTCGTGGGAAGTACATGGCCTGCTGTATGCTCTACCGGGGCGACGTCGTCCCCAAGGATGTCAACGCAGCGATTGCCGCCATTAAATCGAAGCGCAGCATTCAGTTTGTCGACTGGTGTCCCACAGGCTTCAAGGTTTGTCTCGCCGTTTTCTCTGCCCTGGTAGCCTACTGGCTAGTGTTCGGCTGCTGAACACGGGTTCGTGGGTGCGAGGCGGCCGCATTACGATCAACACGAAAATGCCCCTCCATCGATATTTAGGTGCAGGTGTAACCCTGTAGTACCCAGCCTGGGGAAATTCGGTCAACCAATCTCTGCATTTCAGACGTGTAAAAACTGGTAGATTTGAGAATCGCTTTGCCGCATGATTAACGTCTCGCAGTTATCATACTGCCCGGATGCCTAACGGTGAAAGTGCGCTGAAGTGCTCGGGCGCACATCATAAATTAATAGCAAAATGCAATACGACCATCGAAATGTCAGGCTATTTTGCCGTTCAAGTTGCCTTTTGCAGAGAGTTGCGTTTCAGCAGGCCTCGTCCATCTCTGGAGGCTGGAACATTGACCTTGCATCGATAAATATATCCGAAGAATTTTTTGCAATACTCTGAGCAATTAATGTACTTCTGCGATGACAAATGTAAATTACTTGCATTTTTAGTCCCGCCTATGTGATACGCCGGCCATTAAACAATCCCATGAGGTCGAATTTATTCCACAGCACTCCACTGCATTTTGGTTGGTTGGTTGGTTGGCCTCGAGTAGAATGGCACATACCCACTACGGGGGAGTGGCCAAGGTAAAAAGCTGAGCGCTGCTTCGGCTTCTTTCTCCTTGGTGTTCTGTTTGTTGAAGGGTATAACTGCGCGAAAGGGTTAGGGCAACCCTTTCGAGCAGTTGCACCCTTCATCAGTATGAAGCAATTAACCCGGCAAATCTGATTGCATCTTATTGTTGTAACTGCGTTTTTATCGGAAGGGGGCGCGTGGAGTTGAGTGCGGAAGTTTTAGAAGTCGCAGGTTTGCGTAACGCAGGTGGCGCAAGCTGCATGGGCTGCACTTAGAGTGGGAAGGTGACGGATACACGGCACGGCTACAACGGAAGTTACTTTGCTATTTCCTTTTGTTATATTGGTTAGCTTGGAAGGGCACGAAAGGCACGGGGCGTGCTTCTCAAGCGATTTTCTAGCTTCTGCTTGAGTTAGCACCAGTTAAAACGATCTGTTCTGGAGGTCTCGTTCAAAAGTGCGCCCAACTGCGCCTCACCCCAACGCCCGGCACCATTAATTGCTTAATTTTTGCTTTTCCCGTACCTACGGCAAATGGACTACATTGAGATTTCTTTGTCATTAACGCAGTCGCAATATCCACTGGGCGCCTTCAGTGCGTTAATCGTTCGGAAAGCAATTTGAGAAACTTGCGCGAGTTGGTGGTTGTCTCAAAATAGCGGGAACGAGACATAGACGCAGGAGCAGACGTACAGGCGCGGACAAAAGTAAACGGAGCACGCAACTGTCTTCGAATATTTTTCACGCGTCACCTAATTGAAATTTCCAGAAGTGGTACGCGCATACTGAGGAGGTTGGTGGGCTTTCTTGTAGACAAACACTTCTTCATTACCAATGGAGAAAGCGTGATTGCACTTGGAACGCAATAGCGTGCTCCGTTTACTTATGGCCGCGCCTGTACATATGGGCGCTGTATGTATGTCTGCTTCTGCGTCCTTGTCTTGTTTTCCCTGTTCTAAGACTAAACCTTCGGGAAGCCTTATGGCATGTGCTTGTGTCGACAGCCTGTAGCCTGCACAGATGCCAGGTGCAATGCGCGCATGTGTTGCGTGGCGGGGCAGACAGCGTGCAGCATTCTTTTTCAGGTGGGCATCAACTACCAGCCGCCGACAGTGGTTCCAGGCGGAGACCTGGCCAAGGTTCCCCGCGCAGTGTGCATGCTGTCAAACACCACCGCCATCGCAGAAGCCTGGGGCAGGCTCAACCACAAGTTTGATTTAATGTACGCCAAGCGTGCTTTTGTCCACTGGTATGTCGGCGAGGGAATGGAGGAAGGAGAGTTCGCAGAGGCCCGGGAGGATATGGCAGCTCTGGAAAAGGACTACGAAGAAGTTGGCGCCGACTCCGTCGATGCTGCTGAAGACGGCGAGGAATTTTAAGCCTCCGGGCGCACCAAATGCCCGCAGTGAACCCTCGAGTCCGCCGAGGCTTTTTAAAATGTGCTGCTCGTAATTGCAACTTTCACGCCTTTGTGTCGGCAGATCCTTAACTACGTCGACGAATACGGTTTTCAAGTCTGTTCCGCATTGCGTGAGCGTAGGCTGGCGTACGCGCAAGTCGTCGGAATCCTTTTGTTTGCCACGATCTATGTTAGTCCCCTTCTGCTGAAGCTCTCGGGCCGCTTTGTTTTTGCACCGCTGGTTATGCCCATAGGCATGCACAGAGGGGGAGGTGCTAATAGCCGCCGTACAGGCCTAAGCTCGGGGGCGCAAACTGTCTCATATTGGTGCCTTCTACCCAGACGGCATGACAAGACTCCACCATTTATTTAATCCTCCCCCCCCCCCCCTTTGTGGCAAGACCTATCCGCCGCTTTTTGTTATTTTCAATGCAACTGAATAAACTTCTCATTTTCGTTCCCATACTTTAAACTTTGTGCCACAGCCTGTAACCTTCGCTCGCCTGTTGCATTGCGCCGAATGAAACGAGCTTCCAAGCCGCGTTGTTTGGCTGCAAGGTGCAACCGATCATGGGTTTTGGTGTCGCGGTAGGGTAGGCGTGGCGCATGGTCATAGTTCGCTGCGCTTACCGCGCCGAAGGCCATCCTGCACCGGCGAGTGCGCGGAGACAACTTGATTTTGCCGAGGGTAGCAGCTCGTAGAAAGAGGACACTGTGTGTCGATGGAATTGTACAACCAGGCCTGAGTGCGGCCCGATCTCGGTGACTAGAACCGACAATGCACTTCCTCACCAGAGGAGGATTTGGCCAGCCTGATGTAGTGCTCGGCCGCAACCTTCTATGAACGACCCGATTAACCCTTGGCCATCAGTCCCCAGCGGCTGCGGAGCAACTGACCAAGGCGGCGGCCAGACCTGTGACGCAGCGGAGGGTGCTAAGAATCACTGGCTCCGAACAGGCCACCATTGGAAACTGAACCTAGCAACGTTTAACGCAAGAACCTTATCCAGTGAGGCTAGTTTTAAATGGGATGTTATAGGTTAGGACAGATGAGGCGTATACAGTCCTAAAGGGCAGGCACGTACTGTGCTATCGTCGATTAGCAGACAGACGAGCACTCATTGTGGGATTCCTCATCAATCGGGATATAGCTGGAAACATAGAGGAGTCTTATAGTATTAACAAGAGGGTGGCAGCTATCGTAATTAGGCTTAATAAGAGGTACCAGCTGAAGGTGGTGCGGGCCTACGCGCCTACATCAAGCCATGATGAACGGACAGCTGAAACCTTCTATGAAGACGTGGAATCGGCAATGACCAAAGTAAAATCACAGTATAGACGCTTTACAGCGCCGTATCATGGGGGCTGCCATCTTTGATCACGTGATCACGCCGCCATTACTCGCCTCCTGACCGCTCGGCGCGAGCCTCGTCGCGAAGGCTGCTGCGTCGGACGATTCGGTTCCGACAGGCAGTGTTTCGGCTGATACGGTTGTAAAGGAGAGGGAAGACGACACTATAGTTTGGCCAAAGCTTGGAAGGACATGTGAGAACCCTAATTTGATCACTTCAGGCGTGAAAACGCGATAGGACTTCATGTCGCGTAGAGCCGCTGAGCTCTCCGCCTCTTCGAGCCAACGGACGGATCGCCTGAATGCTTGTCTTTGCATGCGCTGAGCGCTCTGCTTAATGTTTTTTTATTATTATTATATAAAACGGCAAGGTTGAATGTTCCTGCGGCCTTACAGGTCGTTGTCCTATCGTGTACCTGCATGCAGACACTGCTGTAAAACGCTCACATGCACATCGTATGCATTTGTTCACAACCTGTTAACGGTGCTTAGGAAACCTGAAATATTTCCTACTGGTTGGGTAAACATAGAAAGGCGACAAATATAAATAGACACACAAAGGTTGACTATCATGGTAGCAGTACCATGTATCAAGCAGCCGTCACAAGCTGGCGTGCAATCATTTCGAAGGATTCCGCAATTGTTATATAACGCGCGCATGGCAACGCGTTCATGCTAGACGAATTTCACAATAACGTCAGCCTCATATAAAAAATTTTGGTACGCTCGACGCTCGATATGCGGACATGGAAATGCTCGTGGTCTCTTTGGTTGTAATTAATCAGCTTAAACTCTGATCGTGCGGAGTCACTTTTAGTGACTGTCTCGTATGGACCACGATCAAGTGACAACCGCCCAGCACAGCAGCCATAAACCAAATGCTGTAATCCGAATACGGTTCACGGAAACCGCGCTACTTGGAGCGAAATTGAACAGTAGCGCCAAGACGGCGTGAATACACTGACTGACGGTAAGCGTTTTCGGCTCGCACGGCAGTGCGGTGCATAATAAAGAGCAGCAGCATGTAGGAGCGCAAGCCGTCTTTTTTTTTTCGTTCCTAATTCGGCTTCGGGCGCTCCTTTTACTAATGGCCACACACCATCACTTACGATCAATGGGGTCTTAGCACAGTGCACAACAACTGAGAGCACGCCGTCATGGTTTCGGTGGCGGAACAGCTTCTTCATGTGGCTGTGTTGTGCACTTACCCTCGCAGGTTTTCCAAGATCAAAACCTTTCTTTATTAGCTATCTAGCACTGGCGAACGTGTTTGTTGCGTTCGCCAGTTCGGAAACGGTGCGTGTCGAACGGGCGTGAACATTGGCATTACCTCCTTGTGCAGTTCGGTTCCGTGAAGCTCGCAAACGGCCACATATCCCACACCTTTAACTCTCTGTCGCAATTCTTGCGATCCACAACACAGCACGTGTTTCCTCTGCCTTTTCACATCGTAGAAAGAACACATTCGGCAACCACCCGCGGTATTTCCACTGCTGCGTCGAGGCATACACGCCGGCGACTTACGAGGCAAGTAATGGTGCCGTGTTCCGAGCGCACGTGTGGCGCCATCTGGTCTCAAACGGTAGAACTGCGCGCTGTAAACGGTCTATACACTGTACTGATGGGCGACTTCAATGCGAAGGTAGGCAAGAAGCAAGCTGGAGACGAGGCGGTAGGTGACTATGGCATAAGTTCTAGGAATAGCAGGGGGGAGTTATTAGTACAGTTCGCAGATAGAAATAATTTACGGATCATGAATACATTTTTCCGCAAACGAGCCAACAGGAAGTGGATGTGGAAGAGCCCCAATGGTGAGACTAAAAATGAGACTTTATGCTGTGCGCTCATCGTAGAGGATGTGGAGGTCCTAGGAAAGGTCCGTTGTAGCGACCACAGAATGGTAATGTCTCGTATTAGCTTAGAATTGAAAAGGGAACGGAGGAAATTAGTGAAGCGGAAGTCTAACGCGTTAGCATTAAGGGGGAAAGTAGAGGAATTCAGGATTCTGCTGCAAAACAAATTTCCCGCTTTAACTGAAGATGACGACCTTAATGTTGAAACAATGAACGATCGTCTCACAGATATCATTGCGGAGTGCGCCGTGGAAGTACGCGGTAGGATGGTTCGACAGGGTACCGGGAAGCTCTCGGGAGACAAAAGATCTGATTAAGGAAGGGCAATGCATGAGGACGTCTAACTCCATAGATAGAATAGAGCTAGTAGAGCTGTCGAAGTTAATACATAAACGCAAGGTAGCCGCCATCAGGAAGTTTAACATGGAGAAAATCGAGCATGCTCTAAAGAGCGGAGGTAGCCTAAAACCAGCGAAGAGAAAACTAGGCATAGGTAAAAACCAGATGTATGAGATACAGACAAAGAGGGCAATGTCATTAGCAATATGGAAAGATACTTAAAGTGGCCGAAGAGTTCTACAGAAATCTATACAGTAGCGATTGCAATTAGAATGTTACTGAGAGAGGCAGTAGAGCACAGCAATGGGACATCCCGCCAGTAACGAAGGAAGAAGTAAAGAAAGCCTTAGGAGCAATGCATATGGGGAAATCAGTTGGTAAGGATCAGATAACAGCAGATTGTTGAAGGATGGAGGAGAGATTGTGCTCGAAAAACTAGCCACCCTGTATACGCAATTCCTTGAGACCTCGAGCGTACCTAGAGCTTGGGAAAACGCTAACATTATCTTAATTGATCTCAATTAAGAATATCGTAAGAAAGGAGACGTCAGACGAAGAATTAGACCGCTCAGCTTATTGTATGTTATATACAAGGTATTTACGAACGTAATCGCTAATAGGGCAGGGCAACCTTAGACTTCAATCAACCAAATGACCAGGCAGGTTTTCGCAAAGGATACTCGACAATAGATGATATTCACGCTATCAATCAGGTGATAGAGAAATGCGCAGAATATAATCAGCCTCTATATACATGTATAGCGTTCATTGATTCTGAGAAAGCATTAAACTCAGTAGAAACCTCAGCAGTCAGTGCGGAATCGGGGTGTAGAAGAGTGTTACGTGAAAATATTGGAACATATTTATAACGATTGCACAGCTACCATAGTTCTCCATAAAGTCAGCAATAAAATTCCGATAAGGAAAGGTGTCAGGCAGAGAGACACGATCTCTCCTTTACTCTTCACCGCCTGTTTACAGGAGGCATTCCGGGGCCTGAAATGGGAACAGTTAGGGATAAGAGTTAATGGAGAATACCTAAGTAATCTGCGATTCGCCGATGACATTGCCTTGCTAAGTCACTCAGGACATGAACTGCAAAGCATGATCAATGAGTTAGACAGGCAGAGCAGATCGGTGGGGCTGAAAATTAACATGCAGAAAACCAAAGTAATATTCAAGTCTTGCAAGAGAACAGCAGTTCGCAATTGGTGGCGAGGTTCTGGTAGTAGTAAGAGAATGTCTATTTAGGGCAGGTAGTGACAGCTGATCCGGGTCATAGAAGAATAAGAATGGGGTGGAGCGCATATGGCAGGTTCTCTCAGATCATGAATTGCAGTTCGCGAATATCCCTCAAGAGAAAAGTCTACAACAACTATCTTACCGGTACTCACCTATGGGGCAGAAACGTGGAGGCTAACAAAGAGGGTTCAGCTTAAGTGAAGGACAACGCAACGAGCTATGGAAAGGAAAATGATAGATGTACCGTTAAGAGATCGGAAGTGGGCGGAGCGGGTGAGGGAACAAACGCGGATTAATGATATCCTAGTCGAAATAAAGAGGAAGTGGGCTTGGGCAGGGCATGTAATGGAAAGGCAAGATAACCTGTGGTCCTTAAGGGTAACTGGGTGGATTCCAAGAGAAGGCAAGAGTAGCTGGGGTGGCAGTAAGTTAGGTGGCCGGATGAGATTAAGAAGTTTGTGGGGATACGGTGGCCGCAACTGGCAAAGGACAGGGTTAGTTGGAGAGACATGGAAGAGGCCTTTGCCCTGCAGTGGGTGTGATCAGGCTGATGATGATAATGATGAAATAGGCCAGCTGATAGGAAAGCGAAATTTCTCGTATTTTCCGAGAAGCAATCGCAGCAGACCTGTCCCAGTGCAGTTGTTGCCGCAGGAACGGCCCCATGAAAAGAAGTCTTAGATTACTGGACATAGTCGTGCCCGCTTTTCAAGGGACACTGCGGACAGCTGTCCATTTTTTCTTGTTCGCAAAATCCGACTGTTCGGCATTTCGTGGCTTTGTTGCCGCTTGTCCGGCTGCAGGAGTCATTTTTTGCCAAGAGAATTGGATTCGAAGATGAAACTTTTTTTCCGCCGCTCTGATTCAAACTCTGGACTCTGATGACGAAATAACCGAAAATTGACGTAAACGTTGACTCTGTGATTGCTGGCGGTGAGCGGTGCATCCTACAGCAGCAGCCGAAATGGAAACTACCGCCGGCCTGACGTCGAAGGACTCTACCGGCCGTCGTCGCTTCGTTTATGTTTACACCAGCGTTACGATGAATTTCGATTCCGACAACGAAGTCCTCGTAAAGAACTGCGGCCACACTTAAGCAACCTCAACCGCACATAGCGTGCGATGCTTTTGAGGGCTGAGGCTTTGGTTTGGTTTGGTTTATGGGGTTTAACGTCCCAAAGCGACTGAGGCTATGAGAGACGCCGTAGTGGAGGGCTCCGGAAATTTCGACCACCTGGGGTTCTTTAACGTGCACTGACATCGCACAGTACACGGGCCTCTAGAATTTCTCCTCCAAAGAAATTCCAGCCGCCGCGGCCGGGATCGAACCCGCGTCTTTCGGGTCAGCAGCCGAGCACCATAACCGCTAAGCCACCGCGGCGGCGAGGGCTGAGGCGGCGGGTCTGGCGGGATAGTCCGAGCGCCGAGGAGTCGGCAGCAAGCCAAGCTACTGCACAGTAAACGCTAATGACTGCACCCATTCCACACCCTTATTTTTTCTTTCTTTTTTTTTTTGAAAAAGTGTGCGCTGAGCACGTTAGCACCTTTAATGCACCCATGCACCCTTAAAAGGTGCACAAGTGCAAGGGCGTTTTAGATCCTTCGGGTGCAAGGGTACGTAAGGGTGTACGGGTGTTCTTCGACTTGTTGAACAACACTGCAGTAGGTCAATCAAGCCTGCTTTTAAAATGCGAGCTATTCCAGCGTTCCATTAAATGACAGCTGCAGCCTTGATGCGAACAGCTATGACTGCGATTTGCGCCCCCATAATGTGATAATTAACTGAATTATTTTGGCTGAAGTGGTAAGCATCATTGACTCCAAATAGGGGCTCGCTGAAATGGTATATAAACTTGGAGAAAGTATGCGCTTTTTTTGTGGCGTCTTTTGTGTTGAAGTGTTGAACTCTGTCCCCGCAGCAGCTTTGTATTACTCATTCCAGTTAAGCTGACACCTGTGTATGTTCCTTTAACAAAAAAAATGTGGCACATTATAGCATCGTGTTAGTATGCGAGCGAGTTTGCTGAAAGTTGGACTCCTATTGCAAGCCCTTCTATTTTTTTTAATATTCAGGAAAATCACGCCGTGAACATGATGCGGACATCACAAATGTGACTCTACAGTAAGGAGGCTCACAAAAACCGTGAAAGACACATCTAGGCATTATAATTATAGTTGGAGATGCCATAATTGTAGTGGAAAGTTAGAAAGGCCGTCAGCGGCTTTTTGTAGGAAATGTTTTGTTTCCCCCCCCTCCCCCCCCCCCCCCACACACACACACCAAAAAAAAATATCAGCGCCTTTTAAAGCAATCAAAACCTATGAAACTGAAGCAGTCGGAAAAAGGGTGCAACTGCAACAACCACGCCCTTATTATGGGTGCTACAAGCATGCTTTGCACCCTTTTGGATAGGCGGAAAAAAGGGGGCAACTGTAAAGACCCACCCTTACTATGGGTGCGACGAGCATACCTTGCACTCTTTTGTGAGCGTGCAAATATGTTTACAGTGTACCAGTCCCTACTCATCAGTCGTGACGATGGCTCGTCGGTGACAGCTGCCGCATCACACTGTAAAAAAAAAATGCGCCCTTAAGGGTGCATTTCCCTGTCTATAACTCACACCCTCCCAAAAGGGTGCAAAGTATGCTCGTCGCACCCATAGCAAGGGTGGGATCTTTACAGTTGCACCCTTATTCTTTGGCCGCCTAAAATGGTGCAAAGTATACTTCTCGCACCCTTTTTACGACTGCTTTAAAGTTTCATAGGTTTTTATTGCCTTAAAAGGCGCTGATCAATTTTTTTGGGGGGGTGCACTCTTGAATGGAAGCTAAAGATTTCGTACGAAAATCTGCCGGCAACCTAACTTTGCACTAACGTTACGGCATCTCTAACTATAATTTTAATACCTAGATGTGTGTACCACGGTGTTCCTGAACCTCCTTGCTGTGGTGGAGTCACATTTGTTGTTGCGATTTAAAGAAGGATGAAAAGGAAAGTGCACGGGCCTGCCGACTGGCTCCAGTCGAGCCACCAGCGCTGCCACGTGCAGATAGAGGAGAGTTAGGAAAAAAAAGTGGGGGGAGAGGTGTGAAGAGAGAGTGAAAGAACAGACGCGCATACCGTGTCCGCCGAAGCGAAGACGCCGGCTGGAACAACGGATACCTGCCGCGCGTACTTTCTCTCTTTATATATGCCATTTCAGCGACCCTCTATTTGGAGTCAGTGACGCTTAGCACTTCAGCTAAAATAATTCAGTTAATTATCACATTCTGGGGACGCAGATTCCAGTCATAGCTGTTCGCATCAAGGTTGCAGCTGTCTTTTAATGAAAAACTTGAATAGCTCACATCATATTAAAGGCACGGTTGATTGAACTACTGGAATGTTATTCGACAAGTCAAAGAATACCATACACCCTTACGTCCGAAGGAGCTACAACACCCTTGCACCCGTGGAGCTTTGAAGGGTCCATGGGTGCATTATAGGTGCTAACGTGCTCAGCGCACCCTTTTCCAAAAAAATAAGGAAAAATGAGGGTGTGGAAAGGGTTCAGCCATGATCGCTACACATTTAAGGGTGCAAATTTTTTTTACTGTGCATAAACTTCATCTGAGGGGCACTTAGAGGGGCACTTGAAATTCCTGCGTTGCTCCGCACTTCTTAATCGAGGCGCATTAAAAATGAAACCACGCGGGCACGCAAAGCCCATCGCCGCGAATCACCAATGTACAGTCGGGGACAAAAGTCTCCGGACCACGTGTTCCTCGAACGAAGCTTATAGCTCTACTATCAGACAGCGGCTGGAGACTGCACTTGTGGAGATGAAATAACAAAAATTTAACTTTTACCTCCACAAGTGTGGTCTCCAGCCGCCGACTAATAGCTGAGCTATCGGCTTCGTTAGAGGAACACGCGGTCCGGAGACTTTTGTCCCCGACTGTACCACCGAAACTCGGCTGGCCGCCTGTTGCGCCGCCAAGTGTAGGGTTTCTTTGGCTTCCAAAATTCAAGTTTTTCAGTCTTCCTCGTGGGAAAAAAAGTGCATAGCGGGTTCAAAACAAAACTTATAAAAGTAGCCAAACGCGCAACATTAATGCACGATTGTTTGCCGAAAAACAGCACTGATCTCTCAAGCTATTTCGTCATCGCCCTTGTACAAACCTGCGAGATTGGCTTGTGGGGACGACTTCAGTTCTTGTCCTTTAATACCTTACAAGAGCTTCATTACCAGTTAGTGGCCTTTTTGTGATTAGGAGCTGGTATTCTATCGATACAATCAGACTTCAATTTCTCCTCAGTGTCCCTTTAACGAATCTGACTGTCACGCGGATTGCGTTCGCTGTATCCGAAGTTCGTAGTGAGTGGACTTGCACTGTTACAGCCAAAAAGTGGAAAGTCAGACAAAAGTGTTGTCTATTTCTTTAAAACCTGTAGTAGGTGTCTGTTTCTGTCTGTTTCTCCAAAGCAGACCCTATCAAGCTGCTTTCTAAGCTCTCCAGAGATGTGTTCTAATCGAGGCACTTGATGCGGGCTAACCGCTTTAGGGACGTGATAATAGAGAGTTTTAGTATAGCGTTAGCGTGATAGCGGACCTAAGGGAAATTACGTTAGCGTGCCGCAAGCAACCTATCCCCACAGACAGTTTTAGTATAGCGTTCTGAAAACGTTAAACGCCACCTGCTTGAGATGGATGCGAACGGTCCTTCTAAAATGGTCGACGCTGCCGCTACCTTGCCAAAATATAATATTTCCAAGTTTTTTAAACGAATTATTACTGCAGTACTTATTTTCGTCTGCAAAATGACCCCGAAATTTAAATAAAATGAAAAAAACAATCGTAAAGCAGTGGCGCCATCTAGTCAAGGCAATGTTAACTACAAGCCGTTCGAGCAAGAATATTTGCCATCACATGACGTGTAATGTCAAAAAACTATTTGAAATTTAATATAAACTCGCTTTACATCATTTAAGTCCATAAAACACTGCGACAAAGCTCCATATTTATTTTTGTTTCGTTCCGGACGTTTGTGCTTGGTTTCGGCTGCCTTTCGGGCAGTTGCAGACGGTAGCAGTGCAGCTGGAGGTCCCATTAGGCTTGCGCGCTCCAGAATCGAGAGCCTAGGTCAAAAACTGGACTGAATGGCAGCTTATACTTTATCGTCGAAGCAAGGTAAGTCATAGCGAAAAGCAACTACACCAGTAGTTCCCGGTAAACGTGCCGACCGGAATCGCAAGGACTGCTGAATCGGCTGAAGCGGGCGGCTCTCGCTTGGGAGGACGCCGCCATGTTTTCCCGCTAAATACGCAAAAGCCGCACCGCTAACTTCTGAAAATTGCGTGCGTCCGCTAACGCTATTTTACCGTTAGCGTTCTGCGCATGCGCACTTTGGACCCGCTATTCCGCTATGCACGCAATTACGCAAAGCCCGCAATACTAAAACTCTCTAATACCAATGGCGATTGCGGCGCTCGCGCGTCAACTGCCGGTAGGCCGGCATCCTCGTCTTCGATCCTTGACTTAGATGGAGCGGAAAAGCTACCGCAGCGCATGTGCGTGCAGGACGTACAATACACGTTACCCTTGTGTAATGCTCTCGAGCAGCACATTGGGCTCTAGATAAGGTGCCATCTCGCCTCAGATGCTTGGCTCTTGAAGCAATCTTTGGGCCGAAATAGGGCTGCAAAGACATGCAAACTAGGCGGAAGCTAGCAATTCAACTGAATTTCACTTTTCATTGGTTGGTGCGCACTGCTCGACTGCTCTAAACTATAGGGTGACTCAGACTGCTGTCTGCGCGCTGCCAGCGTGCAGCAGAAGGCAGAGGTCTGACTGAGAAGGCGATGCATGCCACGTGGCCGAGTGGTTCAGCAATGCACACCTCGTGACTGGTATTCAGACCTCTCAAATTGCTGTCATTGGTTGATACCGGCCGTGTGCAGTATTTTCGCTTTCAACGATGCCCTTGTATCGCGCATACCGCTATTCTGCTCCCACGTTGAACGCTTTTGCCCATGCAGCCGCCGTACACGCACACACCGACTGACCTTGTGGCCTCTCGGCGCGCTTGGCCGGCGGTTAACTGCAGTGTCAATGCCGCCATTTTATTGTTTCTCTGCGGGGTCGACACTTTCTTTGAGTGGGAAGGGCGGGACAACGTTTGCTGGGAGACGCTCTTCGGTCTCCACGCCGCCGGGAAGCGTGCGTTTTTCGACTACGGGGGTGAGCTTGCACTGGCTCCTTGTTCGTTATAACCGTATGGTGCGGCCACGGTTCGTTTTCTGAGATGCAGTGCTATAGCCCTAATACATATTTTGAAAGTAGCTCCACCCTCGTTCCTAATAAGTGAGCGTTCGCTAAAAGTGAGGCCGTGATAAATGGGCTCGACTGTATTCATTCAGCGGCCGGTTCGAAAAGTGAGCGGGAAATTTTTCCACTTCCGGTCACCAAATTTCCGTTAGTAAACGTCTGAATGGCACGTTCGTGCTTATCCGTTGGTATAACGCAGTGGTCGGCTAACCTCTTCTCTGCTACTTCAACAACAACCTGCAACGACCTCAACCCTAAATTTAGTGGTTTATTCTGGTCAAGGAAGCTCGTCTGGCACGAAACTGCTCGTCAGCCTTTCGTCTGGCCAGGCGTCCGCCGTTCGGGTAATCCATGACGGTCCGTTCCACCACAGATCCCTCCCAATTAGGCGATCTGCAGCAAGCTCCCTGGTCATAATGTCCGCCAGGGTCTTTTAGAGCGCAGCTCTTAGGCGCCCGGTTCTGCGCTTCGCGGCGTCGCCGTCGCCGTTGTCCGTTGTAACCAGCAGTGGACACCCTTTAAGCTGCGAAAGCAATGGAGCGGGAGCTTGGAAAGGAGAAAGTAAAAGCACAACCTTCTCCCCTCCTTATCAACCGGCGCGCCAGTGGGGGGCGCAGCTGTGCACAGCAACCGTGACGTCACACAGTATTTATTTATTTATTTATCATCATACTCACAGTGCCATTTTCTGGCATTACAGTGGGGGGGGGGTTGAAGAAAAAGTACACAAATGCCATCGCGTGCAGGTGGTTACAAAAAAAGACAACATTGAGATAGAAAGAACACGGAATTATTATACATAAAAAATGTCACAGCATGAAAGAAAATGAATCATTTGATAATATGGACACTACTTCCTCAGGGAGCTTGTTCCATTCCGAAATCGTTTTGGGGAAAAAAGACATTTTAAAATAGTCAGTCCCTATATTCTTTAACTTTAAGTGAATGACCTTTTCGTAAAGACACGTAATCAGGGTTGGCTATATATTTGGTTCTGTCTATTCCAGTTCTTGAACGAAATATATTATGAAATAATTTTAAACGCAGAACTTTCCTACGTTTTTGAAGTGAGTCCCAACCCAATGTTTTTTTCGCGCTCGTTACACTAAAATATCGCCCGTAGTTATTGGAAACAAAACGAACGGCCAAATTCTGAACTCTTTCTAGCTTTTGAACGTCAAGAAAGGATTTCGGATCTCAGACTGTGCAAGCATACAAGTATGCTTCTAACATTTGTATTATACAGCAGTTCTTTAGTCTTTAAAGGGAAAAGTTTAGCGTTACGTCGCAGGAAGCCCAAAACACGACAGGTTTTGGCATTAACGAAGTTAACGTGACGATGCTAAGACATTGAACTTGTTAAATATACACCAAGATATTTAAATTCCAGCACTGAAAGCAGTCTGCTATTATTTATGTTATAAGTGAAAATATGGGTAACCTTCTTTTTAGTGAAACACATATGTACAGATTTTTGTAAATTAATATGCATTCCCCAGTTCTCACACCACTGGGCTACTTTACACAAATCCTGTTGTAATGCATCGCAGTAACTTTGATCCTTAATGATTCTATACAATACACAATCGTCCGCAAAAAGACGCATGTGTGAAGAAATGCCTGAAAAGATGTCATTCATGTAAATTATGAACAGTAATGGGCCCAAGACGGATCCCTGAGGCACCCCTGATGTTACAGCCACCTCATGCGACTGTTTTCCGTTGACAACAACACATTGACGCCTAAAGCTCAAATATTCCTTTATCCACCTAATAACGTTCTCATTTATGTTGTACCAGTATAATTTTTGTATTAATAAGGAATGTGATACAGCGTCAAATTAAGGTCTTTTTAAAATCTAAAAATATACAGTCGACAGACTATCCCTTATCCAAACCACTTGACAGGTCATGTACAAATTCGGTAAGCTGGGTGACACACGAGTAACCAATGCGAAAGCCATGCTGATTAGTATTTAATAATGATTGTATACTAAGATGATTCATAATATTAGTATAAAACACGTGCTCTAAAACTTTACATAATACACTGGTCAAGGACACTGGTCGATAATTTGAAACAACATTCCTAGGTCCCGATTTATGTATAGGTACAACATTAGCAAGCCTCCATTCATCAGGCAAAGAGCCGTCCTGTAATGACTTTGTGAATAGAATTTGAAGATACCTTGACAACGCAAAAGCGCAAGAAGAGAGCAGGACCGTGGGTAAGCCGTCCGGACCTGTGGCACTGTTATCTTTTAAGCGTTCTAAGAGCGACACAATTCCTCGCTGATCAAATTCAATGTTCTCCATAGGTTCCGCACAGTTCAAGGACAGGCGAAAATCGGCAGGGCTATTGCTGTCCTCAGCAGAAAACACTGAGCTGAAAAACGTGTTAAAGCACTTCGCTTTCTCCAGATTATCATGAACGATACTTCCGTTGTGATCGAGTGGCGGGATAGACAATTCATCCTTTCTGTTTTTTTTTATGTACTGCCAAAATTCTTTAGGGCGATCCTGGATACGCATGTCGAAAGACTGAAAGTAGGTAAATTTAGCCTCTTTGGCCGAAGCATTCATATTATTAAGGGGGGTTAGCCCAGCGGCAGACGGGACAGGCCACAGTCAGAAGGCACACCGAGCTAAATCACACCAGCACAAACTGCCACGTCCTCGTCGTCGTCCACTGCCGAACGTCCCAAAACAACGTCGTCTTCACCTAGCAACTATGCACCGTAACACTACCCCCCCCCCCCCCCCCCCCCTCCTCCGCCGGGCGGAAGGAAGCACAGTCCCTGGGCGTCCTAAGGTGGTGGGTTTGGATGGTAGGGCTTAAGACGGGCGACGTGTACGAGCTGTGTGGAGGGGGCCGCACGAGGAGTGTGGGGTTGCAGGGGCGCGATCTCGTAGGTCACACTGCTCAGTTGCCGCAAGACGCGGTAAGGACCCACGTAACGAGGCAGCAACTTCTCACACAGGCCCACACGACGCGCAGGGAGCCAGAGGAGTACCAGGGAGTCGGGAGGGTAATGGGCGTCACGGTGATGAAGGTCATACCGTCGTTTTTGAGCGAGTTGTGAAGCGTCGAGGCGATCGCGAGCGATTTGGCGGGCGGCGTCAGCTCGGGCAATGGCGTCACAAGCGTAACTGCTGGTACAAGGGTCGTGAGGCAGGAGGCTGTCGAAGGGTAGCAACGGGTCGCGGCCAAAGAGCAGGTAGAAGGGGGAGTAGCCGGTCGTATCATGGCGTGTGGAATTGTAGGCGAACGTCACGAAAGGTAAACTGGCGTACCAGTCACGATGGTGGTCTGAGACATACATAGACAGCATGTCCGTCAGGGTGCGGTTAAGACGCTCAGTAAGGCCGTTGGTCTGAGGATGGTAGGCCGTCGTGAACTTGTGGCGGGTAGAGCAGGAGCGCAGAAGGTCGTGGACCACTTTAGAAAGAAAGCAGAGGCCGCGATCCGTAAGCAGTTGACGAGGAGCGCCATGAAGTAGGACAACGTCATGGAGAAGAAAGTCGGCGACATCGGAGGCACAGCTGGTAGGGATAGCGCGCGTGATAGCGTACCGGGTAGTTGTGGCGATTCGTGCGCGTACACCAGTGGCCGCACAAACACGGTCAGTGACTCCCGGGAGGCGGTAGACCGCGCCATCCTGGCGGCGTGTCTCCACGGAGGGGCAAGGCCACATACCGCATAGGATGGCCGTCGACGACTCCTACGGTGGGGATTAAGCCTGTCACGAAGATTCCAGGGGAGATCTGCGCGGAGGGAACAAAAGGAAGCGGCGAGCGGGCGGCGCCGCGGGGGCACCAGTGGCCGCACAAACCCGGTCAGTGACTCCCGGGAAGCGGCAGACTGGCGTCGCGTCGCCACGGAGGGGGGCTCGACGCTGTCACGAGGAGAGAGATCTGCGCGGAGGGAACAAAAGGAAGCGGCGAGCGGGCGGCGTGAAGCAGCCAGCGGCTACGGCGAAGGTGGAGGCTGCATAAAGAAAGAAGCAAAATGCTTAAAAAGGGGGAGCGACGGGAGGAAAGGGCAGAGAGGGACGATTCGAACGAGCGGACGAGACGGAGGAAGGCAGAAGACCGGGGCCGCGCATCGACCAGGGAGCCCGGGGTCTAGCCAAGCTTCGCCCACGTTCGACCTCCGACAGCACGCTTCCACGCCAGCAGCTCCTCCAACGCTTGGCCGAGAACGAGAGCTGCACAGCCGCAAAGAGTCCCCAGCCCGGCCGCAGAAGACATCCAGCCATTCGTCGAGCCCGTGCCACGACAAGCTGACTGAGCCCCGACGTGGACGAGCCCTACTGCATTTCCCGTAAGCGGCATCAAGCCAGATCCATTAATTAAATCATATTCTAAAATCATTCTTGGAGTCTGTGCATCAATCTCCTCATGCTCAGTGTGGACCCAGGGCCAATTTAAGAAACCGGTCCATCACATAGTGTAGTCGGTCGCAACGGCAATCCACTTGTTCCCGGATGTTGATGTGGGGAAAGGACCAAGCAGGTCGAGACCAACACGGAAAAATGGGTCAGTCGGGATGTCGATGGGCTGAAGCTGGCCACTGGGTGGAAGTGGGGGCGTTTTCCGGCGCTGGCATTGATCACAAGCAGCAACATAACCGCGGACAGAGCGGCAAAGGCCAGGCCAGAAGAACCACCTGCGCACGCTGTCGTACGTGCGTGACACGCCTAGGTGCCCTGCAGTAGGAGCGTCATGAAGTTGAGCAAGTACTGTGGAGCGGAGATGGGTCGGGACGACGAGCAAGAGGTCGGCGCCATCTGGGTGCATATTGCGCCGGTACAAAATATCGTGATGCAGCACGAACATTCGTAGAGCAGGATCGGAAGGCTCGCTGCGGAGGCGGTCGACTATGAGACGCAGAGATGGATCACGGCGCTGCTCGTCACCAATGTTTAGTAAGTCTGATACGGACAGTACACAGTCGTCGGTATCGCGGGTGTGGGAATCAGGGGGATCGACAGGATGGCGGGACAGACAGTCAGCGTCTTGGTGCAGCTGGCCGGACTTGTAGACAACACTAAATGTGTATTCTTGCAAACGCAAGGCCCAACGACCCAGACGGCCTGTAGGGTCTTTAAGGGAGGACAGCCAACACAAAGCATGGTGATCCGTAACTACGCAGAAGGGCCTTCCAAACAAATAAGGGCGGAATTTTGTTAACGCCCAAACAAGAGCAAGGCACTCCCGCTCCGTAATGGAGTAGTTACGTTCGGAAGGAGAGAGCAGGCGGCTGGCGTAAGCAATCACACGAAAGTGCTCGTGTTGGCGCTGCGCAAGAATGGCGCCAATACCATGGCCACTGGCGTCTATGCGAAGTTCCGTAAGTGCAGATGGGTCGAAATGGGCCAGCACAGGTGGAGCAGTGAGGGCCGCAACAAGTGCCGTGAAGGAGCGAGCTTGGTCAAGGCCCCAGGAGAAAGGGACATCCTTCCTCAGGAGGGTGGTAAGGGGATGGGCCGTGTCGGCGAAGTTCGGGATAAACCGGCGAAAATATGAGCAGAGCCCGAGGAAACTGCGCACATCGCTCGAGGAACGGGGAGTGGGAAACTCACGAACGGCACGAACTTTGTTAGGATCGGGCTTCACACCAGACGCATCAACCAAGTGGCCGAGGACCTTAATTTGGCGCTGGCCAAAGGTGCACTTCTTGGAGTTCATTTGGAGACCAGCGCGACGGAAGACCGCAAGGATAGTAGCAAGACGGCGTATGTGGCTTTCGAACGTTGAGGAGAAAACGACAACGTCATCTAGGTAGCACAAGCATGTTGTCCATTTGAAGCCACGCAGAAGCGAGTCCATCATGCGCTCGAAGGTGGCAGGAGCGTTACAGAGGCCGAAAGGCACAACTTTGAATTGGCACAGGCCATCGGGGGTGATAAAGGCAGTCTTCTCACGATCCCGTTCGTCAACAGCGATTTGCCAGTAGCCTGAACGGAGATCAATAGAAGAAAAGTAGCTGGCACCATGTAGACAGTCGAGGGCGTCATCAATTCTCGGAAGAGGATAGACGTCTTTCTTCGTTACTTCATTAAGATGACGATAGTCGACACAGAAGCGCCAGCTGCCATCTTTCTTTTTGACCAACACCACAGGGGATGCCCAAGGGCTGCTAGAAGGCTCGATAATGTTGTTCGCCAGCATCTTGTCCACCTCTGTTTGGATGACATGGCGCTCAGGAAGAGAGACACGATAGGGCCTTCTGTGTACAGGGCTGGCATCGCCCGTATTGATGCGATGGGTCACGACAGAAGTTTGGCCAAGAGGACGATTCCCGAAATCGAAGACATCACTGTAGGAAGCTAAAAGGGCGCAGAGGGCGTTAGCGTGGTCAGGTGGCAAATCCGCCGCGATCATTGCAAAAGTAGGGTCCGGGCGTGAAGCGGCCGAGCGGGGAAGGGCATGGAGACCAGCGTTAGGCTCAGCTGTTAGAGCAGAAACTGTGCATTCGGCCAATGGAACCAGTTCAGCGAGTGCGACGCCACAGGGTAAAACTTGGGGGGAGAGACTGAAGTTCAGAACCGGAAGGTAGGTGCGGTTGCCGGTGACGGTCAGGACTGTGTGTGGAAGGATGACGTTACGCTGGAGGACAACGTCCTTGATTGGGTACGTGACGTAGACACCATCAGGAACGGCGGGAAACGGGGACATAGGGACATAGACTGCAGCGTCACGCGGCAAGCGAGTAAATTCAGCGGCACGTAATATAGGCGGCTTGGTATCGGCGCTTTCGGAGCAGAGCAGCAAGTCCAAACGAAGAAGGCCAGTGGCGCAATCAATTAGAGCCGCGTGCGTCGTTAAAAAGTCGATGCCGATGATCACATCGTGGGGGCAATGGTCGAGGACAGTGAACGCGACAGGGGTTGTACGACCAGCAATGGAAACACGCGCAGTGCACAGTCCAACAACGGCAGCAGCACTTCCGTCGGCGACGCGAACGGCTGAGGAAACGGCAGGTGTCACAACCTTCTTCAGACGACGGCGAAACGAGGAGCTCAGGACAGAAATTTGGGCGCCAGTGTCAATAAGAGCGGTTACTGGTGCACCGTACACGCAGATATCTAGAAGGTTGCGGCGAGGAGCGAGGGTCAGGAGAGGATTTTCGGGCCGGGTCATCAATGCAGCATCACCTCCGGGAGCTGCATTGGTTAGCTTTCCGAGTGAGAGCCAGATAAGGGTGGAGTGGACGGGCGTCGAAATTGCGGAGAACGAGAGCGGCGGATCTGAGGGGAAGGCGAGCGGCTGGACCTTCGCGGGGTCGAAGTGTCGAAAGCGTGCGGAGACTCAGCACGGGAAGACGTCTGGCGTGGTTCGAAGCCGGCACGGCGATCATAATTGGAACTAGGTCCGTAGTCTGCACAACGATCGTAAGTGGAACGAAGGTGAGGTGGTGAAAACCAACGGCTGCGGCAGTGACGGGAAATGTGTCCGACACGCGAACAGGTGAAGCAGATTGGGCGATCGTCCGGAGTGCGCCAATCCGCAGGATTCCGGTAGCGGTAACGTGGTAGTACGGTCGGAGTCGGTGAAGCAGCAGCAACCAGTGGAGCGGTGTTTGGCAAACAGGGCGACGCAGACGGCAGGCCAGAATTGAGGCCCACGCTCGCTAACTCCTGGCGAACGACGGCCTGGATCAGCGCAATCATAGAGTCGGCCGGTTGAGGGGCGAAGGTGACGGGAGTCATAGCTTCCAGTTCTCTGCGGACGATTCTAGTTAAATTGGCAGGATGGGACGGTTGTCGCAGTGTTGGCAGGTCTTCGCAGGAGGATGTCGCCGCGGTGTTCGGAAGGCGATCAAAACGAGAAGCAATACGGCGATGTTTTGCCTGCTCGAATTGCCGGCATACCTGGAGGACGGAGTCAACCGTTGCACAATCTTTACAAAGAAGAAGGTTGAATGCATCATCAGCAATCTCCTTCAGGATGTGGCCCACCTTGTCGGTCTCTGGCATGGCGCTGTCTATTTTTCGGCACAGAGCGAGGACGTCCTGGATGTATGAGAGGTATGACTCCCTAGACGACTGTGCTCGAGAAGCAAGGTCTTTTTTAGCACCCAGCTTGCGTCCAGTTGGTTTGCCAATTGGAGGTACGGGGATAAATACCCCGCACCTCCACCAAATATTACGGGGGGTTAGCCCAGCGGCAGACGGGACAGGCCACAGTCAGAAGGCACACCGAGCTAAATCACACCAGCACAAACTGCCACGTCCTCGTCGTCGTCCACTGCCGAACGTCCCAAAACAACGTCGTCTTCACCTAGCAACTATGCACCGTAACAATATCTTTTGTAATCTTTTTAACTGATCTATGTTATCTTGCGACGGATTTCTTTTGAAGCGCGCATATAGTTGTTGCCTCTTTTCAACGACTCTGCGCAGCGCTTTTGTAAACAATGGCTTGCTTTTGCTGCGACGTTTCGTCATCACCCATGACGGCACATATTGCTCACGCAAATCAAAAAGTTTTCTATCAATGTGCGCCACAGCTCATCAACGCTGAGTGAATCAGACAATGTTTCGTACACATCGACATAGGATTCAAGTGCCCGGGCTATCTCGGGGAAATTAGCTTTTCAATAACTGTAAATGCGCCGATTGCCACAGTCTTCCAGTTTAACATACTGAAAGTTCATTTCCGCTAACACACAACTGTGATCACTGATACCGGGCACTACAAGGGTAGAATAAGCTGCCGATGGTTGGTTAGTCAATAATAAATCCAAAACATTGTTACCACGGTTTGGCTGCAGCACTAACTGCGATAAGCTAAATGAATTGCATAGATTTAACATTTCTTTGCCTACTGCAGGATTGGCTCTAGACAGAAGAAATCCTGAGCTCCAGTCTATTTCAGGAATGTTAAAATCACCTCCAACAACTAAACAGTCAGTTTTAACAGTTTCAATCATATCAGTTAGGTCGCTGATGGGTTCAAGCTGACTTTCAGGTGGCCTGTAAAACGAGCAAATGGATAGTAATTTACCATTTAGAAGTCTAATTTGAGCCCATACTGCCTCACATGTCCCAACATCAATTTCCATCTTACGAGAACTAAGACGTCCACCAGGATAAATACGCCTCCTCCGTGCCTGTCTCGATCCTTTCGATAGCTGATATAGTTACTCGGAAAAACTTCGCTATCGCTAACATCCCCATCCAGCCATGATTCACATCCAATCACAACGGAAGGCCTTGCCATATGTCAATTAGACCATGTAGCTTGTCCACTTTATTCTTAATACTTCTGCAGTTTAGTACTAGAATCGACAAAATATAGTGATCCGGCTTACCTTGTCAAGAAGCTCGAACTACCTGCCCCTGAGATTCGTCGCCAATGTATTTGACGCTATTCAAGTAAAGGACGTCGTATTTCAGATGTGATTTGCCATTGGGTCCTTTGCGAGTTTTGGCGTAATCCCATAGCATTTTCCTCTTGTTTCGTACTGGTTCAGAGAAGTCCTCTGGAATTCTAGTAGAACTTCCTTTCAATTTCTTTGCATTTGACAGAACAGCCTCTTCCTCTTTGAATGAACTAGCATTAACAATTATTGGGCGAGTTCCTTCTAAACGGAACCGTCCGAGGCGGTGAGCTCTTTCGATTCTGGGGTCTATTCCCAGAGTAGACCTGCACAAATCTAGGACAAGTTTTTCAGAAATTGGTTGTGACTCGTGTTCATCCTCGTCCTTAATTCCATCGAAGAGCAGATTGTACCGTCGAGATCGATTTTCAAGATCGTCCACTTTCTTCATCAGAGTCTGCCACTCAGACCGCTGTCGTTCATTACTCGCCCTACAGTCCTCGAAAGCGATCCGCATTTCCTCGAGACCTGCAATCTTTGCGTCTAAATTAGCCATACGGGCATTCAGATCCGACATAGGTGTTTTGTTTTCATCCTGGTAACTCTCGATAGTTGCAAGTTTTCCCTTGATTTCTGTCTGGCCTTGCAAAAGCTGCTGCAGGATCGCATCGCTAGGTCCTGGGTTAACCTCCATGTCGCCACACAAAACCAGAAGCAAAAGGTAAAACGCAGTTCTTCGCAATAAAGAAAAACGATACCTTCCGCGTAACATGGGTCTGTGTGCTACAGAATGACAACAAACGCATGCATACAACACAGGGGGTGGAATCGGCAAAGCGTACACTAAACATATATTGAAATATGTGTCACTAACCTGCGTGAAAAGCAGTAAATGCGTGAGCGGCAAAGCCATTTCGGTATCGCAGGTTCCACGCCCCAACAGTGAAGTGATGATTCCCGCCTTTTGTTTTCCTTCCTCCATGGTGTAGTGGCACGGGCTGTAAAACCATGGTGGGTTGACTGGCACTGCCCACTGTCCAAAATCGGCTGCGAGGCACACACAATCGTTAAAGTCGGCCGTAGTTAGCACAGGTGAAGGCTTGATGAAGGAAACAGTATCCAGCGTAGACGAATCATGCATAGCAGATAATAGCAGAATAGCAGATAAGTAGCGGTAGAACGAGCGCGCGCGCGTCGGCAGTGGCAACTATACACCGTCGCTCCTTCGCCAGACGTCTCGCTGCAGTCGAGTGAGTGAGACGCATGGCTCCGAAGTGGCCCAACAATTCCGCACCAAGCGGTTCGGGGAAGCGGCAGTGGGCTGACCACAAGGCTTTCACCAAGCACACTTTAGAATTTCCAAAGTGTATTCGGTATTTCTTTTAGGAAAGAAAATGCGCAGTATCTGTCTTCCACAGCTGCGAAACCAATAGAGCAGGGGCTTGGAAAGCAGAGGGTAAAATTTGTAAATTGGTTTTTGAGGAAAGGAAATGCTCAGTATCTGTCTCACACATCTCGGTGGACACCTGAACCAGAGGGAAGGCGCATAACTGCCCTCTTGGAAGAGTAGACACCTCAATCGTGCTTTAAGCTACGTGGCGGTAGCGACAGATGTGCGCTGCATGCTTTGGCATTGACAACGTAGCGCCAGAAAAGCTGCCACCTATCAGGGTGGCAGGGTGGGTGGGGTCTTTAATGTAGATATAAAGACAAGCGGGAATTTCTTACCACTTATGCGGGAGAACATCCCGTTCCTCTCGCTCGTAATGGCTGCCACAGCTGTGACAACCTCGCGAAATACTTGCGCAGACCTCGTCTTTGAGAACCAGGCGTTGGTGCAGCAACTCGAGCATATATGCATCTATTTCTCCGTCCACAAAGATTCCTTCATGACGATCAAGAACTGTTAGTGGAGTGTTTATTGAAGAAGGATTATGTGTGAAAAATAACAAGTTGTCTGTAATTGTACATACATGTCTTGCTAGAATTCTTTGTCTCAGTCTATCGAAAAGCTGAAACAGCTGATGAGCTGCGCTCAAATTTCGCATTAGGAAGTAACGTAATTTTTTACAGAGGCAGAGACTCCATGCTGGTCTGTCCATGTTTTGCTGAATCTCAGTAACACGGTTTTTAACTTACTCTTTCCACTTTGCCGCGTGTCCACTGATCTAGCTGTGGGTGACCATTGAATCTATCCACAGATGCACGTTTTCTACTTGACTTCGAGATTCGACTTCAAGAATTGGAAAAGTCGCGACGCCAGCAAGGCTGCCTTCATTAAGTGACTAAGAACCAGTCACTTCTCACATAGATCACTGCCTTCTTAGTAACTGGAGGTAGTACAAGCAGAATTAGTGAAGGTTACTACCCCAAGAAGCTAGTGAAGAGCACTACAGACGCGAACAAAAAGCTAGTAGTATTTACTAAGAAAATAAGTAGAAACTTTCGCATATGTTGCTAGGATCTTCGCACTGTGTGCTGGCGCGGCTTGTTAAATTTTTGCATACTGGAAAAATAAACCTAGATGATCAATTTGACTAATTCCCGAAACCAGTCAGAGCTATCAGAGCGTGCTGGCCGTAAATCACACGCTTATAGGTTTATGCTTACTGTGAATTGCATGTGCAAATTATGCGATCGAGGTGATGGCATCAAGCAACCTTACCTGCCGCACACAAAGGTCGAGAATGCAAGAAAAGCACAAGCCAGAAATGGTCACAGACGTGCGACACGCGCTCTGCGCGAGCACAGGTAAAGAGGTAGGTAATATACTCCGTAAATCTGACTCTGAATTACGGTCTAGTGGCTCTTACCCGTTGAGCTATGATACCAGCGTTAATTGTGAAGTTGAGATTGTAGAAACAGCTTTCTTCTTTGGAGTCGTCCTTTCCGAATAGATATACCTCGACGCGCCAAAATGTGCGCTGCTTTTGTTCTCCGAAAACGCCAATCGATAATATACAAGGATAGTATTCTAGATATCCCCTTCGCCTTGGTCCCTCTTGTCCAACCGGTAATGCTCGGCATCAAAACTGTTTGTTTCGAGCGTTCCCTTTCTGCTCCTGAAGCCTGCAAACTGACTGGTGCAACGGATTCGGTAGCTTTCTCTCCTTTAGACGAATTTATGAAGGAGGGGTCAAACATAGAGGTTGTATGTCTACGTTTTCATTTCTTGCGTGTGCAAGAAATGCAAACCTAGACATACAGTTTCACTCCGAACGCTGTCCTTTCGCAAGGTGCCCTTGTTCTGTGCAGTGAAAACACTTGCCCTTTGATATTAAGATCCTCTTTTCGTCTTTTACGCCCCGATTCGCTCTGCAGTCTGCCTCCGTGGAGAGTGCAGAGCGAATTCGGCTCGCAGGTTTGGCTGCCGGTTCCTGATGCAGAACCGTGCAAAACCGCGGCCGGCGACAGTCGAGTGCCTTCTCTGTACCCTCGGTGCGTTTTCAAAGCCTTGGCCAGTCGTAAGGAGAAGCAGGCGTATACCACGCGCGTCGTCAGGCCTAGGGTGCCTCGATGGCCAGCGCTGCTTTCAGGGTAAAGCATGGAGGAAGAAAAGAACTGGGGTAAACACCGCTCTCGACGGCGGCATGTTGGGTTCCGCTCCCCCGTTCGGCTGCATTGAGCGCAATACGGCGGCGGCCTGTTTGGAAGAGAGACTGCCGCTACCGCATGGAATTCCACAAATTTGGTGTTCTGCCAATACAAGATGGTGCCAGAGATCAATTGTTTAAACAGTGAATCTGAGTTAGTTACGCTAAAGTGTATCATCTTTCGCAACTAATCTGCCGAGGAACTTGCCGTGTGAACAGTCGTTACATATTCATACAATGGGCATGGCATACTCCAGTGCAATCTCTTGACTCGTATACCAAGATACCCGGATCCAACAATCACAATTACTTATTCCGAGCTGCATTAGCATATTTGTCAAAGACTGGCACTCAAGACAGCCTTTCGTTCGCCATGAAATCAAGTGCGAGAAGTTGCTTTCGACGGCTGTTAAAATTTCAGTAATTATGAGGATGGAAAGTTAATATGGTGCATTATACCTCCGCCCCCGGTAAAAATTGTTCTAGAATGAAAGCGTTTCGCATGCCTCAGCTCGCATAATTTGGATCTATGTGTCGGTTTCCAGCCGTCTTGCTTGACCTGTGATTCCCGCTTTTTTTCTGCGCGCACTATTCCGAGCAAAGCAAGATAGCCGCTGTCCTTTTCTAAGGTGGGAAAAACAGCCAGGAACACAGCATCTCGCTTTATCTCCGACAGCTGCATCACAAGCACAACAAAAGCTTACATCAAAAGCAAAGGGTGTTGCCCAATGGGCGAAATTGCCCTCTTTCGCCAGAGTTTTGCATGTTTCGACCATATCCCGCCACCTGCCTTCTCCCGACCAAAGACGCCTCGTTACGCGTTGCAGCATTTTTTTCTCCCGATTACAGCCGCCTCGGTACACATCGTACCTTCAGCACCACGCTGTCAGAAGTAGGAAGTTTTGTCCGCCAGACCAGAAGCGCGTAAACCGACGACGTAGGCCAGGAATGCTGTAATCGTTCCGCAGCTGATCGCGCCAAGGGAAGGCGAGGGTTAAAATTTGCCACGCACCATACTTCACCGAGTGCTTTCTTCAGAACCTGACGCCAAAGACGTTTCCCAGTAAGGCAGCCATATTATTTAAGTGTTCTCGCTGGCAAGCGAGTATGTGAAGCTCTCGTCGCTGCATTTTGTTCATTTATTATTTTCTACGCGCAGTGAACATCTTTCACAGGGAAACGCAACCATCTGAGTGATTTTATGGAACAACTGAGGGGAAGCCGTTGAGGAAATATGACCATTTAGTTTCAGACGTGTCGGCCCTCAGCTTTCCACCCCAGAAAAATGTGGCGACAGACCGTTTGGAAGAGAAATTTGCCAATATTACTGCGTGGAATTCCCTCCCTACGGTGCATTAATAAGACAAAGGGATCCCAGGGAACGTTCTAAAAGTGGGTGTTAACTACACAAAAATAGTTGCTTTTGCAGGTCATCCTCCACGCTGCTGGCATACCCGAGAAACTCGGGGCCTTGTCGACAGTCCTTACGTTTGAACAACAAATGCAGTTTAATTCTAAGGAATTCGGCCACCATGGTACTCTAAATTACGACTGCGAAAAAAGACCAAATAACCGCTGTCCTTTTTCAGTGTAGTCAGAGGCTGAGTACACAGCAGTCCGTCATAATTTTTCGACTGCACTGTGCATAATACACACTCAAAAGTGCCAGAATTTTACTGCCACGAGAGAAATTATGCACTGCCTATTTCCAGTTCAGTCGCATTATTTCAGCCGTCACGAAACCGCATACGGACCACGCCACACGCATAGCGCGACCGGCGCGTGGGACCCAGGATGCCGCTGCGAGGGGGAAAAGGTGGCGCGGTGTGGTACAAAGGGTGTCCCCACCCTGAAAGCGGAGACGCGCGCAACGAGGCGTCTTCTGGTGTCCTCTCGCTGCCGTCTAGCTCGAAGCGGAAGAATCTGAGCAGAGACCGGAGCGGCGTCTTCTGTGAGCTGCCTGACAGCGACGTCGTTAACCCTGAATCGTCGTCCGCGGTTGACGTCGTTGCCTCTTGGATCTCGGCATGCGAGGATCAATTTCTTCGGGAGAGCGCGGAGAAGTACGGAACACAGCATCGCCTGGTAGCCACCTTCCTCGATGCCCAGTGCCTTCAGCCCCAGCATATGAACCTGCATCTCATCGTAAAGCCGCCGCAAGGCTCTCACGTGCCTTGCTGGGAACACAGGTTTCAAGTCGATTAGGCCCAGCATGGGATCCTGTTCAACGCTTCCGGGTTCCCGAATCGTTGTCGCAAGATGTCGACCGCGTCGCTTTAGCAATCACCTGATGCCTGCAGCCCGGCAATAGCTGTCTTGGTCTCTCCGATCAGCACCATTTTTTAAATAATTCTGGCTGTCCATGTTAGAAAGTTCAGTGTGCATTACTTGGCTCGTTGTGCGAAAACCCCACCGTCAAAAGAAGACCGTGACAGGCACGCGTGGCAGAAACGCGGCCCGCGAGTGGCGATGGTCCCGCCGCCGCCCAGGCAAGAAAGGAAAACACTCCTCCTCGCACTGCAGAATGCGACTATATATATATATATATATATATATATATATATATATATATATATATATATATATATATATATATATATATATATATATATATATATATTGTTGCGGGAAAGAATATATTTACAAATATTTACAAATAGACAAGAACAGCTGCGAGCGGCACCGAGAACACAGTCCGAACTTCGTTGTCGTCTTCTACTCTTCCAACGCTCTTGGTCGTCGTCGTCGTCGTCTACCCGCTTCAGGACCCCCGGCTGCTGAAACGCCGTCTCGGCGTTAGGGCGGCGACGTATGAGCGTCGTGATAAGGTTTAAGGCGACAGACGTGGACGATGTCGGTGGTGGCGCCAGAGGACGATGGCGAGGTTTCAAGGGGAGCAATTTCATAGTTCACGTCGGTAACACGGCGCACGACACGGTAAGGGCCACGGTAGTGCGAAAGGAGCGCCTCGGAGAGACCGACGCTGCGAGAGGGCGTCCAAAGAAGGACGAGTGATCCTGGGGTATATTCGACGGCCTGGTGACGGCGGTCGTAGGCTGACTTTTGGGAAACTTGAGAGGCTTGGAGCCTACTACGTGCTATTTGGCGCGCCCGCGTGGCCTGGGAGATGGCGTCCCGAGCGTAAGCAGTGGTGGGGGCTGAAGAAGGCGGCATGAGTGTGTCCAAAGGCAAGGTGGGATGCCTACGAAACAAAAGGTAGAAAGGAGAATAGCCTGTTCTGTCATGAAGGGAAGAGTTATATGCAAATGTCACATAAGGCAAGGCTGCGTCCCAATCTCGGTGGTCTGGCGATACGTACATGGCTAACATGTCGGTGAGCGTGCGGTTGAACCGTTCCGTAAGCCCATTGGTTTGTGGGTGGTAAGCTGTCGCGAGCTGGTGCTGCGTGTCACACGAGTGAAGAATGTCGTGAACTACTCGGGATAGAAAATAACGACCGCGGTCGGTGAGCAGTTGACGAGGTGCGCCGTGGAGAAGGATGACGTCTTGCAGAAGAAAATCGGCGACATCGGTAGCGCAGCTGGACGGCAAAGCACGCGTGATGGCGTACCGAGTCGTATAATCAGTTGCGACAGCGATCCACTTGTTGCCGGAGAGGGACGTCGGAAAAGAAGGTCGAGGCCAACACGGTGAAAAGGTTCCGGAGGTATGTCGATGGGTTGCAGAAGACCGGCAGGCAAAGTGGAGGGCCTTTTCCGACGTTGACACAGGTCGCAAGCGGCCACATAACGCTTGACGGAACGATAGAGACCAGGCCAAAAGAAGCGATGCCGCACCCGAGCGTACGTGCGGGACACGCCAACCGGCTGTCGGCAGATCGTGCAGTTCTTCAAGGACAGAAGAGCGTAGACGTTGGGGTATCACGAGCAGGAGCGGAGGGCCATCGGAGCGTAGGTTTCGGCGATACAAAATGCCGTTCTGGAGCACATAAAGGTTCAGAGAGGGAGGTCGGTTTGCAGAACGGATGCCATCAAAGATAGGTCGTAAAGATGAGTCGTGGCGCTGTTCGTTGGCAATATCGCCAAGATCAGAGATAGCTAAGAGGCAGGGCAGGGTCTCAGCGTCCTCTAGGTCAGGTGGTTCCACAGGGTATCGGGATAAACAGTCAGCGTCCTGGTGATGGCGCCCTGACTTGTACACGACGGAGTATGAGTATTCTTGGAGGCGCAATGCCCAGCGACCAAGGCGACCGGTGGGATCTTTTAGTGAAGACAGCCAACAGAGAGCGTGGTGATCAGTGACAACAGCGAATGAACGGCCGAACAGGTAGGGTCTGAATTTAGCTACTGCCCAGACAAGGGCAAGACACTCGCGCTCAGTAATGGTGTAATTTTGCTCTGCGGCTGAAAGTAGGTGGCTGGCATAAGCGATGACTCGATCTTGACCCTGTTGACGTTGGGCTAGGACGGCGCCGATGCCAAATCCGGAGGCGTCGGTGCGAACCTCTGTGGGAGACGACGGGTCAAAATGTGCTAAGATGGGCGGAGTGGTCAGCAAATGGACGAGGGATGAAAATGAGTTCTCTTGAGCAGGGCCCCAGGTAAAGGGGGTGTCGTTCTTCAGAAGATCGGTGAGGGGACGAGCGATGCCGGCGAAATCTTTGATAAAACGGCGAAAATACGAGCACAAGCCGACAAAGCTGCGCACATCTTTCGAGGACCTTGGAAGAGGAAAGTCCTTCACAGCTTGAATTTTGATGGGATCTGGGCGTACACCAGAAGCGTCAACGAGGACCAAACTTGCATTGCGATGAGTTCAGCTGAAGTCCGGCGTTACGAAACACTGTCAGAATATTGGAGAGGCGCTCGAGGTGCGTGGCGAAGGTAGCCGAGAAAACCACAACATCGTCTAGGTAACAGAGGCAGGTGGACCATTTAAAGCCACGAAGAAGGGAGTCCATCATTCGTTCGAAGGTAGCCGGGGCGTTACAGAGGCCGAACGGCATGACTTTAAACTGGTATAAGCCATCAGGCGTCACGAAGGCGGTCTTCTCGCGGTCCTTTTCATCAACGACAATTTGCCAGTACCCGGATCGAAGATCAATTGAAGAGAAATATTTGGCGCCGTGGAGGCAATCTAAGGCATCATCGATCCTTGGGAGTGGATATACGTCTTTTTTTGTGATGCGGTTGAGGTGCCGATAATCAACGCAGAAGCGCCAGCTGCCGTCCTTCTTTTTCACCAGGACGACTGGTGAAGCCCAAGGACTTGACGAGGGCTCGATGATGTCTTTTGCGAGCATCTTGTCCACCTCTTGATTTATGACGGTGCGTTCGGCGCTGGACACTCGGTACGGACGTCTGCGGAGAGGAGCGGAATCACCGGTGTTTATGTGATGCGTCATCACAGAGGTCCGAGCCAAAACACGGCTATCAAAGTCGAAGATGTCGCGGAAAGATGATAAGAGGCACCTAAGATCGCGAGCTTGCATCGGCGGTAGGTCAGAAGCGATCATGTCGGCGTAGTCGTCCGTTGGGTTCGCTGTTGATGGGGCCGCAGGCAACCGGCATTGCTGAGTGGAAGGTAAGCAGCTGTCCACCACTGATATCACACATTCGGCAGCAGGGCACAGCGTGGCGAGTGAGATGTCTTGCGGGAGCGGTTGGATGGATGAACCAAAGTTCAGGACCGGAAGGTACGCTCGGTTGGCCGACATTGTAAATACAATGCTACAATGCTGCAATGCTGCGCGTCAGGGCGACGTCAAGTTCCGGAGTGACTACGTAGTGACCATCAGGTACAGGGGGAACGGATGAGAAAGAAATGTAAGTTGCAGCTTGAGGCGGTAGACGGACAAAGTCGACAGCACAAAGACGGTGTATAACTGGGGACGGCGATTCAGCAGAAAGAGGAAGGTCAAGCTGAACAACATTAGTGGCGCGGTCAATGAGGGCTGAATGCTCAGAAAGGAAGTCGAGGCCAAGAATGACTTCATGAGGGCACTGGTCCAGAACAGAGAACAGAACGGATGTATGGCGGCCGGATATGGTCACACGGGCTGTGCATAGTCCAACAACATGAGGCGTTCCGCCGTCGGCAACGCGGAGAACGGCTTTGGGTGCTGGGGTCAGTACTTTTCGGAGGTGGCGTCGTAGGGCGGAACTCATGACGGATACGTGCGCGCCTGTATCGATCAGGGCTCTCACAGGCACTCCATCGACATAAATGGCGAGCAAATTATGGTGTGCGCGAAGGGCTAATCGAGGATTTCGGGGCTGGGGCTGTACTGCAGCATCACCTCCAGACACTGCAGCGTCTAGTTTTCCGCTTGCGAGCGTCCGTAGGGGCCAGGAGAGGAGCGACGGCGTTGGGGCGAACGAGACTGTCGACGCAGGGGGGACGGGGAGCGGCTGGAGCGGGTAATCTGGCCGTCGACTGTAGCACTGTGCTGGGCTGGAGGGGGCGTGTAGTGGCTGGGCTGTTCGTCGTCGCGGTGGGCGCTGAGAGGACGGTATGTGCTGCGACGGGACCAATAATTTCGACAGTGGCGGGAGATGTGGCCAATGCGGTGGCAATGGAAACAAATGGGCCTGTCGTCGGTTGTCCGCCAGTCGTTAGGGTTTCGGCGACGTGGAGTGAAGTACGAAGGTCGTCCAGGAGCAATCGCAGTGATTTCGGGTGGTGGTGAAGACCGTACAGGGCTGACGGGCTGGAAACCAAGGTTGGCAAGCTCTTGGCGGACGACGGCTTGTACCAGAGAGATATGGTAGGCAAGCGGTTGTCGCCATCATGTAGATGCAGGGGGGCAGGGGACATAGCTTCGAGCTCGCGTCGGATGATGCGGGTCACATTTTCTGGGGGCGCTGGAGTTTCCCGGTGTCGCAGGTCTTCACATGAAGAAGTCGCAGCCGTGTTGGGGAGGCGTGTGTACGGCTGGCTAATACGCCTGCTTTTGGCTTCCTCGAAGCGTCGACATTCCTTAATAATTCCGTCGACTGTAGTGCAGCTCTTGTATACGAGCAAGTTGAAGGCATCGTCGGCGATTCCCTTCAACACGTGGCCGACTTTGTCAGACTCGGGCATGTTGGCGTCAACTTTGTGACAGAGGGCCAGCACATCTTGAATGTACGACACATAGGACTCCGTAGATGTTTGAGCTCGGGAGGCGAGGTCCTTCTTAGCGGCAAGTGTTCGGCCGAGCGGCCGTCCAAACAATTCGCGGAGTTTCTCTTTGCACACGTCCCAGCTGGTTAGATGGTCTTCGTGGGTCTCATACCAGACCCGGGCGGTGTCTTTTAGATAGAATATTACATTTGCGAGCATAAGGGTCGGATCCCAGCGGTTGTAGGTACTCACTCGCTCGTACATGTTGATCCAGTCGTCGACGTCAGTGTTGTCGGTACCAGAAAATGTCCCAGGGTCACGAGGGGGACAAAGAACGAGTGATGTCATGGCCGGGGCTGAGGTTTGCTGGGCGGCGTCTTGGGTCATAATGAGTGACGGCAACTGGCGGCCGCTGCGGAGCTCCGTCGTCGGTAGACGTAGGGGAAAGCCGCACCTCCACCAAATATGTTGCGGGAAAGAATATATTTACAAATATTTACAAATAGACAAGAACAGCTGCGAGCGGCACCGAGAACACAGTCCGAACTTCGTTGTCGTCTTCTACTCTTCCAACGCTCTTGGTCGTCGTCGTCGTCTACCCGCTTCAATATATATATATATATATATATATATATATATATATATATATATATATATATATATATATATATATATATATATATATTGGAAATACGATGCGCCGCTGTCGTAAACGGTCCGTAAACGCGTCTTGAGACTGCACAAAAAGGAAAGTCCCCGCCGCCGCCGTCAGCTGGCCTTCAGGTTTCGGAGAGTGAGTTACCCGGCGCTATGGAGTCTTCATCGTCCGAAGAATAGCTCGCGTATACATCAAGCGAGAAAGCAAGAAGAGCAAGTTGCTGGGCTAGTTGGTGCTGTTGCATCGTGGTGGAGCAGCGCAAAGGACGGGACACAAGAAACAAGGAAAGACGTACACAGGCGCTGACTATCAACTGAATTTTTATTGCGAAATACAGAGAATATATAGCGATCATGAGGGGGTGGAACATAGATAAAAGGTTGCTCGGTCACCGGAATCCAGAAGACAGTCACGTTTCCCCGGGTTTTTAATTGTGATATAGGGTTAGTTTTTATTCGTCGCAGGCATTTACTCCTCCTTTTAGTTGTTTCGTCCTTTTAGCCCTTTTTTGGCCTCCTTAAAAAGTCATCTTCCGTGAGGCCTTAATGTGTTTGTTGATTGCCGGCCCTTCATACCTCCCAGCCTACCAGGTATTAATGTTTCTAAAGTGTTTCTTTAAATGTTCTTAACGATTTTTATGTTTTTAATGCCATCATTTCTGTTATTCATTGTCTATAGCTTTTAGCCCCTTTAGGGCGACCTCATCTTTCATTACCGATCATCCGTTATTTCGCGCCTTGGCCCTATACACCCTCCGCTTCTCTTTATCGTCTTTCACCGCCACCACATTCACCAACATACTGTATCTACTGACGTGACTGTCTTCTGGATTCCGGTGACCGAGCAACCTTTTATCTATGTTCCACCCCCTCATGATCGCTATATATTCTCTGTATTTCGCAATAAAAATTCAGTTGATAGTCAGCGCCTGTGTACGTCTTTCCTTGTTTCTTGTGTCCCGTCCTTTGCGCTGCTCCACCACGATGCGAGAAAGCAAAGCGTGGCCGGTGGCGGCAGTTCACTGCCGCCGAAGTATACAGTATACGAGACCATCACATCGCAGCGAGACGTGCGAAGCGAGCTGCTGCAGCGAAACAACGTACCCCCCCCCCCCCCCCCCCCCCAAGCCCTCGACAACTCAGCGACAAGTAATGCTCTCGCATTTGCCCATAATTTTTTCTTCAGGACATCCATGTCGTACGTTGCTGTCGGTACGTTGTAGAGTCGTTGGGTGTGGTCGATAATCCTGATTAATCCGTTCCCGAGTTTTGGCACCAGCAATGTTGAGTTGTGCAGCAGCCGTCTGTCGATCTAATCACAAATCAGACTTAATCGTCGTTGAAACCTACCAAACTAATTGACCTAACAAACTAACAACCTAACTGAATCATTGGCAATTGCAAGATCGCTTAAACATCTGTCTTTCTGCGAACCACAGGGAGTCGTCATTGTGTCTGACTACAAGTTTGCACTGGAACGCCTGCAACAAGGGACCCCCGATGACAAATTTTGCCTCTGGACTCTCACCTGGCTGAGGAAGCTGCAGTTGAAAGGGTTTACAGTTTGCTTCCAGTGGCAACGTCTCACGTTGCATTCGCTGGTAACACGGCGGTTGACCTTCTTGCTCAAGAAGGCCGGTCTTATACATCTTCAGTGGTCCGTCCTAAAGGACGAGAACTTCTCCAGACAGCTAGTGGTGCAACACTTTTCTGCACTTTGGCCCCCTCTGCACCACCCTTGCGTTACGCGAGGCTTGTCGCGTGACAGAGGTATACTCTCTTGTATCGACTACGCACGCAATCTGCCATACAACGGTATGGACGCACAAGATTCACCACGTCACCTCACGTGCATACACCGTGGTGCTGTGGATGATGTGAACCATTTCGTTTCAGCATGCCCGCGTTTTTGTGCCAAGAGTGATGCACTCCTGGAAAACCTGAGGAGACTGAACATTCCCTTGGACGACGTCTCTCGCATCGTGTGCCCTGAGGGCTCCCGAATTGAGCGTCAGTGTCACGATCACTCCTGAAGTTTTAGAGGACACTGGCCTTATCGAACTGTGGTAGAGACGCAATCCTTTAAATCAGTGATTCAGGCGGATAAATTGCCGACAGGCCTCTCTATAAGGCTAATCCTGCATGTACAGGGTTGGTCAAAAGTTTCCAGGCCACAGGGTCTGCTCTTCATCGGCATATCCTGGCACTTAAGATGCCGATAAAGCTATCAAGGTTCTCAGAGGTTAGAATGATACTTCTTCTACCCTCTGCAGAAATTTTGAGCTTCAGGGTGTTGTAACTTCCTGATTATACTGCTCAAAAGAAGACCCTGTGACCTGGAAACTTTTCACCGATCCTGTACATTTACACCACCACCGCCATCAGTCGAGCAGTCCGGAAAGTAAGCTGCTCGTCGTTCGGTGTCCAGAAATGAGCTAAAAAGTCAAACGGGTGCCAGAGACCAAGCTCCCCCAAATGCCCCTGCTCCTCTTCCGGGCAAGTAACGCACTCCGGTTTCTTGGAATGGCCCAAAAAACCACAGCGTCGGTCTGTCGCCAGAGCACAAGCCTCTGGCCGCTCCCTTCGCTCGAGTCCGGCCATGTCCGGAGGTCCTCGCGGGTGGGTGCAATGGCGCTGATTGCAGGCTTCTCGTTCGTTCGCTCGGAACGATGGAAAGCGCGAAGCGCCCGACAGGTATTCCCCTGTGGTCAAACTCGAAACAAAGTTAACAAACACAAGTGGGGCGCGCACGTGTTCGCTGGGCGCGTCGCAAAGTCTCAACGAAGGCTACGGTGAGAGAGAGCGATAGAGAGAAAGCATAGTTTAATTCCCCGGAAGAAAGGTGAAGAGGTCGGCCGCTGTCAACATGACCCTGGCATGCTACTCCTCACGGGGCAAAGGGGAAGGGAATAAAAGGGAGATGTAGGGTGCGAACAGAGGGTGACGTTATAATACAATGATCTGCATGGGGTAAGGTGAAATGGGGTAGAGGACTTAGTGGAAGGCAGTGACAAGCTGAACGACTCGGTAAACGAAGTCTTTGACCAATGTGGCAGGCATGGACGGCGGAATTCAGGTCACCTAATCAGCTTGCTCATCAGCTAGCCCGTGAAATTCATTTACCCAGGAGCACGCCCTTTGCACGTTTCCCACGCACAGCCCCGAGCTGACCACCGCCCACACACGCATCCTACGGATGGAACAGATCCAAAACCCCGCTCGCCGCTCCTGCACCGTCAAAAAAGAGCGCGTGACGCGCGCTGCCGGGTCAGGACCGCTTGTGGGTGTGGCTGCGTGCTCTTGAAGATTGCGCTTCAATCCCACCGCTGCCACCAGTGTTGAAGATTGCGCTTCAACCCCACCGCTGCCACCAGTGTTGGAAACGGAGGGGGCCTTGAGATGACTGATTCGTTCAGCCCCGCAGGTCCCGGCTCCGAAGGACGGTGCCGAACTCCGCTATGGAGGAAACTGTACAGAAGGTTTATTTTACATATATACAGTCAAGATGGGAGTGCCTCGGTCACAAAACAACATCCCGTTAAATACGCTTCGCACACCCCAGATCCCTGACTGGGGAATAAAGTTCGGAAGACGAAGTCCAATCAGGTGGGCCGATGTGGACACTGGTGGTACCACCCACTGCAGGAGGCGGTGCTGGGCTCTCTCGCAGCTCGGTCGATGGGAAGTTGAAGATATGAGTCATCAAACACTAATGGGTCACTTTGATCACCGTGGCAAGTCTTCTGTGCGTTGCCGCCGCGGGAAAGGAGTCTCCTGCAGGCTCCCCGCAGGTGAATGAACGTCCTCGAACTCCCCCACCGGATGACCGAAGCACGAAACCTCTGTCGAGGACACAACCGCTTTCAATCAACAGCAACCGCTTGACCTTGAGCAGCACCACTCCGACCGGTGACCCGAGGACAGACTCGGCCACACTACCGCCGCCGCCGCGTCTCTGCTTCCGCTGCTGCTGCTGCCGTCGCCAGCCCTCGCCGCATCTTTTCTTTGCGATGAGTCACGTCCGGTACTAATTCTTCCCAGCCCCGTGTTCTCCGATCTTTACAGTGCGCTCCCCATGAAGACAAACACAGTAGGGAATGTCGTGCGGCAGTTTTGAAGCCTAGTCATAAAAATTACTCTTAGGCGATCCTCGGTGGATCGTTTGAATGCGTTAGCAGCCAAACATACTTGTACACGAGGTGGTGCACCTAGGCTCGTTATAACCGAGGTCAACACAGTAAGTTCGTTACATCCGATGAACAGGCACGAAAGTTCGTTATATCCGAGGATAACACACAAAAGTTCGTTATATCCAAGGTGGCATAATAAGCTTTGTTATATCCGAGGTTCGTTCGCAGCCTTTCCACTGTCTACTGACAAACGGCGGTCGTCATTTCCGCTTGCACAGACCCTTTTAATGCTAACGCATTAAAAAAATGGTTGCGTTTCACTTGCCTTGAACCTAGTTATGGGAGCGAAAGCTCTGTTAAGCACGGTCTCCACTGTCTCAAATCAATGCCAAGATCAAAGGTCAAGGTAAGGTACTCAATCATCAATCATATGATCACGTGGTCATACTACCATAGCTTGGGTCATACCACCATGCAGTTAAATTCGGTTTGACCTTGTGAGGAATTCAAGGTCATTGTCTCATCCACATCGAAATCGGAAGTTGTACCCTGAGGAGTAGAGCACTCGCTCTAAAAGGGAGAAAGTTGACCCCAGCGCGCAGCGCGGTGTATTGGCACTATGACCAGGTTTCTGCCCATACGTGCGGCAAGTGAAAGAGGGAAGAGATCAGAGGCGGGCCGTATGACGTAATGCTCCTTACTGACGTCACTAGGGTCAGCAGCAGCAGCCGGTGCAGTCGCTAGCGCTTCACCCCCTCTCCCATTTCCTTCTGGTACACTGCTTTATCGCCATGCTGCGCAAGTGTGTGGAGCTCGCTACATACCACACGGTAGACATATCAGTAAACAGCCACATGAAAAACCTTTTTCTTTGTTTTATGGGGTTTAACATCCCAAAGCGATTCAGGTTATGAGGAACGTCGTAGTGTAGGGCTTCGCATAATTTCGACCACCTCGGGTTCCACAGTACACTGCCATCAAGCATTTCGCCTCCAAGGAAGTGCGACCGCCGCGGCCGGGATCGAACCCACGTATTTCGAGACAGCAGCCGAGCATCATAACCACTGGGTTAGTGGTGGTAAAAACATTTTTAAGCAGTCATATGTACAGAGAGGTGTTGGGGGTCATGACCTGAAGGGTCACGCCCTTACAACCACTGGGTGGGATGCATAGGCAGGCATCCCATTGGCGGTTGCCGCAGCCCGGCCGCGCCTCGAGGGTGCAGCAGCCGGACTGGGTCGCCTTTCAGTCCTCTCGGGTGGGGTTGGGGATCGGGGTGGGTTCTGCTGGCAGGCCCACACCATGTGGTAGGTGTCAGACACCTCCCCACAGTGCGAGCACCGCCCGAAATGCTTTAGGGTTGTCGGGCACAGCATTGTATTAGTGAGCAGGCGCAGGAGTACGCGCTCGTTGGCCTTCCCCAGCCCTTTGCAAGGGGTGGGGAGAGTTTGGTGCGTGGATTTGTAATATTCGCATATTTCCTTAAAGGTGTAAACCTCACTGAGATCGGAGTACTGGTCCTCGTCGGGTCCCGTGGGAAATGTCTGGAGAGAGCTCGCGGGTGGCGGCGCCGGCTGCTTCATTTCCGTGGAGACCTTGGTGACCTGGAGCCCAAACGAGATATCGGTACGCGGGATCCGAGTCTCGGCTGCAGTTTTGCTAGATACGATAAGCTAGGGGAGTAGTCCACCCTTGCTCAACGTTTCGACAAACTCCTTGCGAGTCGGTGATTATGTATTTGAAGGAGGAGTCGGAGGCTGCCAGAGCAATGGCAACCTCTTCTGCCTGAGTTTCTGACTGTGCCTTGAAAGTGGGGCCGTCTACTGTTTTGCCCTCGTGAACGACCGCGGCCGCGTACCACCCCCTGAGGTCCGGGCCGGAGGCATCCACGTAGAAGACTGGTTTTCTTCCATAATGGCGGTCCAAGGCTACCGCCCGCGCCAGGCACCGGCCATTATGGTCCTCTTTGGACATGTTGGCGGGGAGAGGCCGCAAGTGGAGGGCGCGTCTCCAGTGTGCGGGAATGCGGCATCTCTCCTCTGTGAGTTGGGTATGTTGGATGGGAAGTCGGGCTAGAAGGCGGCGACCCGACCCTCTCTTTGTGAGACGACTGTATTGGTTGTTGAGATGGGCCTCCCGAAGCTCCCTGGAAATGTCCGCCACCCCCAGCGCCATAAAGTGGCTGGTAGAGGTAGAGACCGGGAGGTCCAGCGCTAGTTTCATGATTTTGCAGAGGATGACCTCGAGAGCATCCTCCTCCTGTTTCCGCAGGTGGAGGTAGGGAGTCGAATACAGGATTCAACTGGTCACGAATGCGTTCGCCAGCCGCAAGGCGTCCTTGCATCGTAACACACTGCGCTTGTTGGACACCCGGCGGACCATGCGGGCCACCTGGTCCCCCACCTTCCGGAGCTTGGCGAGTGCTGTGTCGCAGCGTCGCTGGTTGTGTTTTGAAGAGTCCGAGAACTCTGATTTCCCTGAATTCGTGAATGAGACCGCTTTGCAAGGAGAGATTGATTTGGGTCGAGCATGTGCGCGAGGGACACAGATGCACGAATTTCGATTTCTACGGGTAGCATTGCAGGGATCCGGCAGCGCCATCTGGTTTGAGGACGAGGAAGTGCTTGGCATCGTCTCCTGAGTCACCGCGGCGGCCCCACGTGAAAAACCTATTTAGTGAACATATTTTCGTGTTCGTATGAGAACAAGCAGTAAAAAATGCCGATGACTGCGCTTCTCGGTAATGCGATTTTTGAGCGCAGCTGCTGCGGTACTCGAACCATAGGCGACTCCATACGTACGGAACACGCAGCGTCGAACGGAGGCGTCTCCGAGTTTCGGCTTGGCCAGCTCGCACAGCGTTCCGCATGCCAATGAGCCTCGCCTCGAGCGAAAGCCCTAAATCAACGCTTATCTCGGGGCTTTAGGGCGAACGACGAGAACGTTCACAGCGCGCTCTACTCTGGCGCCATCTCTGGCGAACGGCGCATACTTTACTGATGACGTCATTGATGACGGTGCACAACTTCTTCGGTCGTGTCTATGTTTCAGCTGCTTGGAGGCGGCAGCGACGGGGGTGCCTCGGCCGTTGACCACAACCAAGGCGACCGCCGCCGCCGACCTACCGCTAGCCGCTTCCACATAGGCGACCCTTGTCGGTTCCATATTCTCGGTGCGCCTAGCCAGCGCCTCCGCTCTCTTCTCCCTCCTCTCCGCGTAGCGAATCGAGTGAATGTTCCACAAAAGGAGGGGGGGGGGGGGGGGGGGGGGGCTATCCGATATTCTGGCAACAGTGTAGTGGGATGTCCGTCTTCGCGCGCACCCATGCAGGAAAAAAAACTGCGCGCACCCCCATCAGATTGCAGGCAATCCCTTTCGATGGTTTGGCCTGTGCTAGTTTTGCTTAGCAGTTCAAGCTTCAAGATTTCTTCCGCAACTATTCTGACAGCAGGGACCATACACGCCGCGTATCATGCTGCCGTGGAGGGCCCAGGCGGGTTCAGCAAACCCATCTCGCCCATCTCATGCACAGAGATGTGGTGCTAGTTTATCTTCCGTTATAAACTACAAAAGGTATTTTTCCTATGCACATAACATGACAATGATAAAGTTAATACACTGACTTCGTGTTGCGACCCCTCAGTGTTGTTTTTTAACAGATGGAGCTATAACATGCAAAACAGCACTTTGCTATTCCTCACGACTGCTCATAGAATATTTCAAATCTCTCAAGGATATTTGGAATGGCCGACCAGATGTACCTATGTAGCAAGATAATGATCCTGCAGGCGTCCCATCGATAACCATTTGACCTGGCTGGCACATGATCAGGGACATTCCATGTATGCGGGATTGTATGAAACTTGCTACTGGCTTACTGTGGTAAATATCCAGAAGTTTCACCATAAATTTCGCAAATTATATTCACAAATTTACACCTATCCAACAAGCAGTAACAATTAATTATTGCTGCTTTGCAGTGGCCTTGCAAGTAATTATTTACAAGGTCACTGCAACACACCCTAGCTGAAAACATAATCAGATCGAACAAGCAATTTTAAGCATTCGAGACATGCTCAGACTCACAAGAATAGTACTTTAAGGTCCGCAGGTTTTACCTTTTGAATAAAGATAAGTTGGTACAATCTATGCATGAGGATTATAGGGAAAGGCAGAGATTACATGCGGGATAAGTGTAATTAAAAGGAGATTAAGGAAGGTTGTATTATTTAGAAGAAATAAGTAATAAACTTTTTAAGTTGTGGTTTTATGGCACAAGATTACATTGCGGAATGGACCATTTTTCCAGCAGCGTCCGTGCACCACATCTTGTCCATAGATTTCGCTTGGTATTTCTGGCAAATATGGCGGACGAGTTCGCTGCACGTGTCTTCCCAAGAACAGCGTTTGTGCGATATAGTGGCTCGAATGCAACGAACTGCAGCCCATGCAAATGCACACGTGGTCCCACACACACTGAGCAAGACGCAGTCTCGTTTGCCTGCATCTTTCGATTATGGAATGAAACAGATTAAGTGCAGCGCTGAAAACACATAGCATGGCAGAAGTGTGTCCAGAGATGACTTACGCCTACCTTCTAAGGCTAGACGACTGCTCTTAACTAATGCCCAAATGCAAGCCCACACCGCCACTGTAAAGGAATTTTTTGCAGAACAGATGGGAGACAGAGCAGGCAGCCACACACAGATGTAGTGGACCACGTGCCGCCGCTGCCAGTTGGTGACCCGGAAGGCTTGATTGCCTGACCCCCGCTAGAGGCGTGTGCATTTGGAAAAGGTCCATTGGCCGTTCTCCCCCACCCTTTCTACTGTCCCCTCACCTCTTTCATTTCACTTCTACACACTGCCTGCTATCCTTTATTTCCGCTGCCCCAGCTCAGGTGCTTCTTGCAGCGATGGCAGATGCCACGGCTAGCAAAAATCTTTTCCTTCCATTTACCATGTTTATTAAAAACCACTTCCTACTACTACTACATTGGCCGTCGAAAGGCGAGCAGTTTTTACGTTTCTGGATTGGCAAGGTTCGACATATCAAACGCAAAATGTAGGGCTTGAAACAAGTCGATCCTGATAAGCGCGCAGCCTGCCCCTGAAATAAGTTATTCAGGAATTTTAATTAAGACGCGTTTCGAGCAAAAGGCTGAAAACAAAGCGATTCCCAGTCATCCCGTTTTGTTTCGCAGTGCCACTGGAGGCATTTCAACGCCATGCTGGAAACTCCGGCTAGACGGCCTAAGAAAACCAGAGAAAAAACCGCGTGGTGAATCTATATTGGAGTTTATATCTTTGCGACACCGCGTCCACAAAGGTGGACACAACTTTTGCAAACTTTTTATCGAAGCGTCTAGAGCTGTCCTCATGAAGTCGGTGATGCCAGCTATGTTAGAAATCCCTGCTGGACAGAATGGTCGGGCAATTTCGTGTAGAAAATAGGATCACTTTGAAACACTATAAATAAAGATGGATGTCGCGAAGCACAGCAGTGTGCCCAGGAAGTGCTGTCTGTTGCTGAAACTTTTTTCCTTCTCATGCAATGAAATGTTTTACTAAAGGATACTGTAGCTGATTTTTAGTTGCAGAAACAGCCTCAGATGATAAAGAAAATAATTTATTTGGCATAAATGTGCTTTTTGAAGGATAGGGCTGCAATTCTACGAGCGTGGAAGTGTGCACCGGGCGCAAATTCTTGGAGTTTGAGCTTTTCATGTTATTTTTTGTGAAATAGAAGGTTCCAAACATACGCACTCTAATTTTCAGATTTTTCTTGTTAGCAGAACCCGATGCACGTCTGAAGTGGTTTTATCCAAGCCACCGTTACAGCCAGTGCCACTTAATGGTGGAGCAAAGATATGTCAGTAACAAACCCGTTACCATCGAAACACAAGGCAAACAGGACAGCATGCATCAAACTGCAAACATACAAAGCACTCTGCAGTTCTGCATGGCACCGACATTGGGTCTTGGCAGGTTTATTCCCCTACCAGTGAGCGAGCATGATACAACATGAACATAAGCACAGGGTGTCCCCTGTACCATTTTTCTTTCAAACAAGCAGCTAGGCTTTACTTTATTTGGTCACATTCTTGCACTGCTATATGTTATTGCGGTGTGTTGGCTCGACAAGGACTTGGCCAATTTTCCACTAAAACTGCAGCCACCAGTAAGTAAACGTATCCTCTTGCACACGACCAATTTTGGTCCAACAGTACATGCGAGTGACTTGAAAAACAAAATAAAGTTATGCATTTATTCTGCATTTGAGCATGATGCAGGTTTCAACAACAAATAATTCAAGTACCCGATGAAGGTAACCTTTTTCGTTCCTTCTGAACATTCTTCTTGCGCTTCTTCTCAAGGTATTTCTCCAGCTTGCCAGCCTTCTTGAGTTGCTTGAATCTTTCAGCCAGTTCAATTTTTCGTTTCGTCGCTGTGAAAAAAGATAGAAAATATGCAAGTCCCACCATTACATCTCTGAATTGCAAGCAGGTGTGTCAGACCTGCAGAAATTGGTGATGCAAATCTTGTATCATCAGTTTCCACCACCATAAGCACATGGATGAGATGAAGATGTCCACACTGTATACCACACTATCAGCCAAAAGTACAGATCAAATGATTTTTGCAGCAACTCAATATGTAAAACGTTGGATTGTGCATTTAAAAGAACACAAACAGTCAAGCTTTCACTATTTCACGAAATGATAAATTGAACAAGCTTCTTAGTCAACACAAGGTTAATCCTGCAGATATCTTAGCACATTTTGCACATCTTCCCTAAAGGTAAGGAAAAAGCTCCTAGACTTTTCACTTTTCTGGAAAGAAGCAGCGACAGTGATGTATCTCTTCCCACCTGCATCCCTATCCCCTCTACCTCTGCACAAGTTCGCCCACACAAAGGGCCCACCTGCATCACATTTTAAGCCATTCTCACCCGCTGGCCAGCCTCAAGTCAATGTAGGAGCTTCAGGTTATGACACAATATGGCAACAGTGGCCATATTTACCCCAGAGGTAGCCCCCATACACCTAATGCCATGAAAAAAAAAAAAAATGTTCGACAATATTATACTGCCCAAACTTCAAACTATTGATTAATGAAGTATAGACTTGCTGTCCGTTAGACAACTACATGCTAGAAGATGTTATAAACAGCTTTTTCAGTACTCTATAACTTGTTAAATATAAGAATTCTTGTGCACACAAGAAAGTTATCAGTCACAAATGAAGTTATTTGCCAGGTCAGAAATTTCCATGCTTGCACAAAGATGTCAACGATATTTAATTGGGTATGTGCATCTATATGCAACAGGCCCACGATAAGCATACTAGCTGTCAACAGCCTTTCATTGCCTTTTTCTTAAGTGGAGGCATAACACTGAGTCACCGCTGTACCAAATGTGCAGGGTTGCATGCATGGAACAGCTGCGCTTTTTTTTCTCCCAAAGGATTAGCATGTTTTAAGTGACTGGAAATGACAATCAGAGCATTACAAGGATGGCAGTAAAAAGAGGCTTTGTGGTTTAGTGCCAAGGCATGAGGATTCAGAAAACTCTTGCCACGCCTCCCAAGCTATCCATTATTTTTGTTGAAAAGGTGCAACCCAGCATTAAAAACACAAGGAAATATTTATGTTAATAATGCCCCAAGTCGAGCCACACACGTACAACTAAGCCTATACACTGCGCCTTTCCAAAGAAACCTTGCAGTTAGCTCATATATATGCCTAAACTTGAGGAAACTAAAAAAATTACATTTTTTATGTAAAATCAGAATCATCCCTTTATTGATGCGAATATTTTTCTCAACACTGACTTTTGAACCGTCCTATCACAGATGACACGGGCAAATGCACTACCTACTGCATGTGGCAAAGCTCAAAATGTTTGACATTAGCTCTGATGTCTCATTTCTGATAATGTGTAATGGTTTCCCCACGACAATGCGCAAACCTTGTACGCTTTCCTTACAGCCTCACAATGTAGTCAATGCAGTCGAATTTGCTCACCGCTTCCAGAGACACCGATGGCTCTTTCAGAACGCACACAATGCAACGCTTGCACAGGAAAAGTTGAGCTTTTATACAATAAACTTTTACAGACAAAAAAGTGACGTCCTACATGAGAGATACTAGGCATATATGAGTTCAAGGAAAATTCACCGTACTCTGGGAGCTGACCCCAGGACTGGCAGAGCAGTTGAGCTAAGACAATTAGAAGATAGCAAAGTGAGGACAAACTATACGACCGCTTGGCCTCATATATGGAAAGCAAACTGGTGTGAATCCTAGTACTATTCAGAGCCCCTTGGATTTTCTGATGGGTACAACTACCTCTCGCCTTGATGCTCAGCCTTTATCATGGAAATAAGCTAGGAAAAGGTGCACCTCAATCTCTCATAGCAAACTGTTGGTATGGAGACTTCCTTGGCAAAACAGTAGCCTGGGTTTGTTTTTCAGATAAGCACTAATGTTTTTTACAGCTTTGAGAAGGCTGTACACCTTTTTTTCTAGCCACAAAGCTACTCTCAGGTAAATGCTCAGAGTAGCTATGCACTTGTCTAAGACTCACTCCACCAAGGGGCACTTTTGCTTAAATGCATGAACAAACAAACTTATTTGCCCATTAATGCAGAGTCACCCAGCCTTCTGCTAGGCATTATGATTAGCTCCCTAACTGAAGTGACTGCCTTATCAAGGTAGTGATCCTAGGCTTAAAACCTGCACCAGGACAAATTTTTCTTCAACTATGAAGTTTCAAGGACAGCTTTCATATATCGGTACTATAGAAGTATAGCTTTGTTTTCATTTGTAGCCATAGTTTTGCTCAGGTCAAACTGCTTTGTTTGAAATTTACCCAACATAACAGCATTCTCTTCAACACACTGAACTAAGACACTATAAAACACTGAGCAACAGGCTGTAGAAGAATAGTCCATAAGTAATCTAACAGCTCATTGGAGAGGAGCTGGAAATTGTGGTAAGTTCTTATTAACTACAGCAACGTATGGCACTGATGGCAGATGAATATAACAATACAGTGAAACCTCAACATTACGAACATGAACATTTCGAATTATTAGATATATCGAACCATTAGCAAATATTAAAAAAACACATGCAATTTTTACTGATACAGTAAAAGCTCGTTAATTCGAACTTCACGGGACCGGGAAAATCATTCGAATTATCCGATGTTCGAATTATCGAATGGCCGCGAAAAAACCGACAAGAACCATTTGCATTATGGTGTATGTAGGGTATTTACTCGCGTAACGAACCCACTCACATAATGAACCCACCCACCTCCGATTTTTGCCTAAGAATCTGAAAAAAAAAAAAAGCGTCAGTCGTTAACGCTTCCCTCCGTCCCACAAGGCATTTCTTGGCAGCGCGCCAAGATGCTGCCAGCGATAACATCACTTTTGACGTTAGCTCCAGCAAAGGGGGAAGCGAACTTTGGCAGAGTGCCAGCGCTTGTTCGGTTGTGCAAGCCTCGTTTTCAGACCGTCATGCCCCCCCCCCCCCCCCCCCCCCCCCCCCCCCCCCCGTTTTCCGACGCATTTCTTGGCGGCGCGACAAGATGCTGCGCAGCGATAACATCACTTTTGACGTTAGCTCCATCAAGGGGGAAGCGAACTTTGGCAGAGTGCCAGCGCTTGTGCCGGCGTCTTCTTCGCGGCTGAGCGCGTGCTTCCATTGGCGACCGACCGATGGGTGGAAGCATGGACAACACTCGCAAAGAAAAAAAAAGTTTTTCGCACGTAATTTGTAGCGCCCGTCCGAAGTCATAGCCTTCATGGGCGTTGGCTGGGACCGCGCTGACAGTGCTTATCCGTATTTTTGAATTAACAGGGCTCGAATTAACGAGCATTTAGCTGCGAGTTGCGGAGGTTGCGCAGAAAAGAGGGCCAGCGCGGTCGCCGCCACCCCTTCCCTCCGGTGCCGCAGGCCACCGCGCCAGTTGATGGCGCCATTTAAGCTTTACCCACTCTTCCAAGGTTTTATCTAGTTCCATCTTCTGTGCCCGTTTAGGAGGTAGGCAGCCTCTAACTATGCGGAGGAGGTGCTTTTTTTTTTTGGCCACATGCTGTGTGCCAAGCCGCCCAGACGCGGTGGCGCCTAGTTCGAATTATCCGTAACGGAACCGACTCGCTTTCGAATTAACGGGCTTTTTTATACACAGATCTCTATGGAGCTTGGCCGGACCAAGTAGTGTTGTTCGAATTATCCGAAAATTCGAATTATCGAGTTTTGAATTAACGAGCTTTCACTGTATATCAAACGCGGCTGGCCATAAAATGGATATATCTAACTCCCTACCGCCGCGCGATACCAGTTCAGGTGGCAGGTGACGGGCTTCGCCGCACTACATATGTGACTGGCGGTGCGGCAAGCATTCATGCCAAGGTTTGAATTTTTATCTTGTACTGGCGAATGGCGGCACGAAAGATACAGTGGCATGTGGGGTAGTAATCCGGCAGTCAGCACATGTTAATGCCTTTTGCACCTGTCAACAGTGCCCTGGAAGCAGTGGAGTGGACAATGGATGGTAGTAGGCTTGCAGTAACCATTCTGCGTTCACGTCTGCTGTCACGAAGGTAGTGAAAACGCTGACAGCGTTCGCTCTGACATACCGCTCTCCACGCAACAGGCTGTGATGCAGGGAAGCCACTCTAGCTGGCAGCTAGCATGCAGCTGTTGTACGCCTGTGATGCTGTCAGGAGAAGCCAACATAACTACCGTTCGATTTTTGCAGCCTCCAAATCGAATCACCACAAGCGCCTTCGAAACGTCGCTAAAACCTAGGAGAAGGCCTCTCTAGTTACATGCACACATGCTAATATACTCTGCTCTGAATGTGTGGGAGTGAGCCTCCATGAACTTCTACATTCTTGCTTCATGAGAGAGCCTGGTGTCGCAGCACGCATGATGGAGCCAGCAGCACTGGCAACAGCAGTGACAAAAGTGTGTGCCAACAGCGGAGAGGCAGCGCCTACATTGTCTCGTATGGGAAGCACACACAGGTGCTTACCAGTTTTCTGCATTGTCACAATAAAGTGCTTCATGTGATACATAACAGTAAACAAAGGGCACATCCTCATGACCCATGTCCCAGGTAGCCAGCGTTTTTTTCAAATGTGAATCTAACAATTCGTCCAACAGGCACTGCACCAGGTTTCAATACTGTTGATCTGATAGGTATTCCGAGAGAAAGCATGTTGGAAGGCTCTTGGTGGAAGTCACTGTCAAGGAAATGGACCATACACACCACACTTGATTTCGGAGGTGCGAAACTTTCTCTTCACTGCAGTAACCCACTGCTCTGATAGTCTCCTCCCATAAAAATTTATGAAATAAGATGTCTCATACAGTGCTAATACAGACGTAGGCCGTGCAAAACAGTGGTGTGATAAGCCATTCCATTCATGAAGATCCCTAAAAGCGACACAGAAAATCTTCCAGAAAAGCTTAAAAGAAGAAAACAAACGGCACCCAATGTTACTTCCACGCCGCATTGCTTGAAAGCATTCAGTGAGGCATGCCAGGCTAAAGAAGTGAAGTCTGATCACGCCTGTCATTGACATGATCATCACCTTTGTCTGCTGCTGCCGTACCTAACCCAGTGCTGTGCTGTGAGAAGAAGCCTTAACAATGTCAAGGCTTTAATCAATTACACCACTGTTTCAAATGCTACAGCAAAAAAGAAGGGGCTTGTTTTACCTACAACATCACACTATCCTTGCTGCTCATTTCTAAAATCTGTTCAGCTTCCATTTGTGCTTCTGTTTAAAAATTATTTGTGACACAGAAGGCTCTGTTATGCAATGTTACATTGGCTTCTGAAAGCTCCAATCTCATTAATATTCCAAATGACTTGTAAACCTATACATAAAACACACACAGAAGAAAAATCTCACTCCTTTTGTGTTCAGGACCCTGGTGACCTACTAAACTGATGATGACAATTTGATTTGAATCTGTGGCACGAGGGTAGCGTGGCTAACTTGTTTGGCCAGCACTAGGTGGGTTCAAAAGCTTATTTTCCCAAGCATTTAACCCCAGGGAAGCTCGGCACCAGGCCAGGGGGTATGAACTACTAAATTGTGCTATATTGACAGTATGTGCTTTTAAACCAGCAAGCACCTGACATCTTGCAAGACTAAATTGCCCAACTCAACAGATCGAAAACACTAAACACAAAGTAAGAAAGAGCCGTAATGTTAGTTTTCTCACTGCCTTCTCTGACAGCACATGAAAGCATGGATAATGAGATTCGTGCAAAGAAAAAAAAGAAAAATTAACCCATTAAGCAAAATCTAGGATGTGCACAGCAGCTCTGGGAGCTCCTTTGGGCCCACTTTGGTAACTGGTGACGGAACTGCCCTTGAGAGAAAACAGAAGTTAGTCACATGAAGCCTAGGCTTCCTCCTGCGACGCCTCGCCAAACCTCCGAAGCCTGGAGGCACTGGGGGGCTCACTGCTACATATACAAGCTGCATGGCTGTCCTATAGTCACTGGGAACATTTTCGGAGTGCCAGATGCACCCGCTTCACCTGCCAGATTTAGAAGAGATATGGCATTTGTCAGCTAATGGTGAGGAACACGCACCTGCGTGTTGCTATATATATTTGCGTTTGCAGCACTGCCATTGCCGTGATTTCACACAGAATTTTTGCAACCCGCACGAATGACAACTTATGCACCAATGCGTATTCTAAACAAAAACCGACATTCACAGAAACGCTTCCACTACTGGAGGGATGGGCAAGGTGGCAGTCACCACTGTCATTTTGGTGCATGTCCAGTCTCATTCCCTTTTTCTTTCTACTCTCCCTGTTCTATCTGCACACAGCGGCAACAGTGACCCAGTTGGTTCCAGTCATCAAGAATGCTACACCCCACTTGGTGGCTTGCGGAACGACTGCTAAGGACTGCCACAGTTCTCCTTTCAGAGGGCCTGATGTGAAACCTTCAGATTATAAAAACACTCAGCTGCTACGATCCTGCCTTATAAACTATAACTTACTCTTATTCAGATACATAGGTTTGCTTTCTCTGTGGCTGGCAAGGAACTGATGGTACTGTTCATCCAAGTTAGCCTTCACCCGCTTCATCTTTTCTGTTGCTTCCTGGTTTTCCTGAAAACAAAAAAAAAATATGACAGATGGAAGACATAAATGCTAATTGAAGAGACTTGTAAGTCAATGTTAGAGGGAAAATGGTGAAAGTAACCAGTCTATTAAATCAGAAATGTTTTTGTTTTGCTTAAAAAAAATGTGATTAAATAGATACATCACTTTTGACAATTTTTCCTCAAGCGTTGACTTACTACAGTAGAACCCCGCCACAGTAAACTCAGATGTAGTAAAAACTCGGATATAGTGAAGTGAAACTGCGGTCCCATTTCATCTCCCATAGACGACTGCACACTTTTTTTTCGGTTATAGTAAAGATTTTTTTCAAATAAAACGGCTATAGTAAAGCGGGTCCGGTCGAGGCACCGTACCTCCCGCGGAATGATGACAATGCGGCAGCCGCGAGGCTGATATTCGGAGGCAAATGCATACCAAAGACGATAAAACGGCGCTTTTTGAGATAGCTTCACCACCACGCACAAAAGTTTTGAGGAGAAGCCAACCTCTTAAAGTTCTTGGGACTGTGGAGCAAAGCGCGCAGCGCACGAAAAAAAAAAAAAAAGTAAACCGGGCTATGAACGCAGACAGAAGAAGGCGCGGGTCGCTGAAAACGGAGACAGTAAAAATGCAGTGAAGAGTACAGAAGGGAAAAAAGGATGAAAATTCGCAGCACAACAGCGCGAAGCACAGGGAAGCGGCGGCAAGAAACGGACGCACGGCGGCACTACATGTGAGCGGTACCGCCGCGCCTCGACCGTGTCGCGCGTATAATTATTACCTTTTAAACGACTCTGAGGCTGCGGAAAATGATGTCGTGTTCACGCTAGACTTTTGTTTTCGCATGAAATCAAACTCGCGTTATATTCGTAGCCGCACTGTATTTGTGCAAATGTGGTACTTCCTCAAGACGTAAACAAATCGAAAACATGACAACATGAAGTGTGGTAACTCAAAATAAATAATTATCGCATAAAGGGACAATAAGAGCAGGATGGAAGGTATTTGTTAGTGTTTCTTTCATAAACCAACACTGTGTTTAGTAAGTAGCCAATGAATTACCAGAGAGCATCCTCAGATCCATGCCATCACCAACTGATATAGTAAAGACCTTGATATAGTAAAGATTTTTGCTGGTCCGAGTCATTTTACTATACAGGGGTTCTACTGTAAAGCTGAATTGGAAAAGCTGTAAGTGCCATGTAGCAGTAACGCACACTACGGCGTGTTAGATTTTTCCGCTAAGTCACTCAGCCATTTGCACATTAAAGAGCATTGCCAGAGACCTAGGTAGTTTTACCATCTAAACACACTAAGCATCTATTATTAAGTTGGAATTCTTTCCTAGACTGCCCTATTAGCAAATTTTAAACTTTCCTTAAATAATCATGTTTGTCTGTATGCAAAGTAAAGCATTGCTTGACACTATGTTTCCAATTTACCTCCAATTCCAATTTGCCTCTATGTTACACTCATTCACTCACAGCAGCACAAAAGAATTTTACACACATTAACATGCACGTGTGCACATACAAAAGAACCAGGTGTGGCTTATTTTTCCACATCTACAATCACATGTCGTGAACACACAAAATAGGCACAAAGTACAAACCATTTTTTTCAGAAGTTTTTGCAGTGCCATGCGCTTCTGAGGATCTTTCTCATGCCGAACCATGGCTGCAAGCTCGTCTCGTTCTTTGGCTCGTATATCATTAATAAACGAGTAACTTTCCCTGAAAGCCTTTTCATCAAATTCTCCTGCGCTAGCACTAAACCTTGGGTCCTGATGAACCTGAAGAAAGAAAACACAAAGCATGAAGCCATGTTATGCCAACCTTTCTAGCAAAAACATATTCCTAAATTTTGGGAACACTGTGAAATGACAATACCACATAACCAAGACCGGTCAATTCATCATATTTTTAGCACCTTTCACTGAAACTGTCATCAATGCAACATGCACTTTTTTAAAGCATAAAAATCAACTATGAGAAATGACAATTTTATACTACCCTTTATTCCATGACATCCATGAAAGTTTCCTTCTACAATTCACTTTCAGAGTATCATATCAGACAGTTATAGAGGCGAACTACCACAAAGGCTATTCATCCAGCACGTTAGGAAAGCTGGCCAAATGAGTCAGTGAAGCATCTCGTCTCCACCAAAATAATAATTCCATGTTTCAGAAGAGCAAGACTAACTGTGTCAGTACCTTCAAGTGACATACACAACACAGATTTCAACAGTCATTTCGATAATGACACTTGCAAAGAATAGACCTTTTGAATGAGGAACCAATTCATGTGTAGTTTATTTTTTGAAACTGCACAGCAGTGTACAGGAATTTTGAAATTTCTACCTACTAATGATGGAACAACAAATACAGATCAAGGCGGCAGCCATGATTCCCCGAAGAAAAATAAAAAACTTGTACATGCACTTGGGCAATGCAAATGATGATAATGCATATAGAAGGATTGATCAATGGAGTTCTATCATGACAACGAGAGGGCGATAGTTGTACAAAAGCATGATTCACATTTTAAATTTTTGTCCGAGAAAAAGGTAGCTTGTGAGGGTGTGTGCAGCTGGGGGGTGGTGGTGGGGGTTATGAAAATAAAATACAGTCTAGCTCTCGGTTACAGCCCACTTATTAATGGCCCCACTTATAACGAACATATGCTTAGTACGAACAAAGACAATGTGACTGTCACGATTTATATAGGGCTATGGTGCTGAATCTCAAGAGAGATAGAACATCTGCGGATGCAAAATTCAGTCACAGCGAACACGCAGCCACGAAGAACTTGTGCTCTGGGGCACACAGCGTAGTCTTAATTGCAGTCCTACAAGAATATCAGTACTGGTTTCACTTTTTGTGCGAAGCTATGAAAGGGGCCCAGGTTAGTTACTCCAAGGAATTACAAAAAATGGGGGAGTTAGCCGATGGTGCGCAACAACACCTGGCTTCCGCTCACCTAACTGTGGGGCCTGTCTGCTTCTGCTTACAGTCCACTTACTGCAAACATACGCATATAATGAATGAATGGCATGTGGCGACAATGTTCATTATAGCAAGCTCGACTGCACTGTCAACTTGTGCAACCAAAAAGATAGGACCTGGTATAAACACCTTAAGACCATACACTACTCCACAGTTTACACATTCACAATTTACACTTCACCTGCAAAGTTGCCACACCACATGGCCTAACGCCCAGCACAGCTCAAGTGCCAGCATAAGGCATTTAGTAATTCATATAATCACAAAGCTACTATTTTCACTTTTTAAATCATGATCTAGACACATACACAAACAAACAACTTACAGCGTAAAGCTCACTAGTTACAGCCACACCTAAAGTCAACCTTTAACACCCTAGCGGGACAGTGACACGCCATGTTCGTTCACATGCAGACATTTTTGGCTTATCTGTTTTCTTATCTTTTCTGTTTTCTGGCAACTGTGTGTGGTTTAAAGGGGCTGCGAAACACTGCTTGGGGGGATACCGGCTATACTTCAGGTGGATTCCTTATGTCACACAGATGCTGACTTAAAAAGAATTACAGGAATCGATGCACAGGAACAAGAGTTATTCAATGAAGAAATTTCAAAATACAAGCAAACGAAACACTGCCCTCAACTCGATTTTGGTGGGGCTTCCCACTCCTATTACGCTCTCCCAATGACTGCACTTGGCGCAACCAATCAAAACAGCCTGCCAGAGCACGTCGCGGAAGTTTGCACTCCATGGTTGCCTGCTCTTTGTAACTTGTTCTTGCTGAGACTGGCAGCGTCGTTTCCATGCCAGAGCCCCTGGCAGTGTATTTTTATTCTACTTGCTTTTACTTGCTTTGCAGGGCTTTTATCTAAGACGAACAAGTTATTTTTGTTGATCTAATATAAAACACCGACAGGTGACAATATGTGTCTCTATATATTCACACAATTTTCAGTATACAGTAGACTCTCATTAATTCAAACTCGAAGGGACCCCAGGATTTTGTTTGAATTATCAGAAGTTTTTGTATACACAACTCTGGGCCAGATGACAGAGCACACTATGATCAGGCATCTATTTGGATCATTTTTAAGCACTTCCATACCTCAACTACACGAAATAAACAAACTGCAGAGGTGGAAGGTACAGAACAAGTTTATTAGTCATCATCTACTGCTGACCAGACCTTTTAAAAAAATCATGAATGGTCGACTGCTTTCGTGCTACATGCGCTTTCAACACAAAGCTCTCTATGCCAGTGAGAGCAGCCAGTTCATTTTGGGAGTTTTCTGCTGCCATCAGAAATCGGCGGACTTGAGCAATGTGATGGAATACTTGTGCAGATGTCACAGTGGATTCCTCTTCTCGCAACTCCTCCTCACTTTCACTACTGCCTTCTGGTGGCATCACCTCCGCTGCCAAGTCATTAAGGGTGTCCTCCCTACACGCACACAGGTCGTCATCAGCAGCTGCATAATCGCCGAGGTCGGCAGCTACGTTGTGCAGTTGCAAAGCAGAAAGCACTTCGTTTGCGTCATCACTTTGCAGGCAACCTTCTTCACTTTGCTGGCAGTCAGGCAAGTCACTGCTGCAGCCAGGGATGCGGAAGGCGTGCTGAAAACAATTTTGTATTGTTGTTGGCGTCACAGCATTCCATGCAGTAGCAAGCATCCCCAACGATGACAGCAGTGTTATGGTGTATGGCATTGAATTGTCCATACACACCAACATTCTCTTCAGTAGCAGCTTCCTGTAATTGACTTTCAGGCATTTTATTACCCCTTGATCAAGGGGCTGGAGGACAGCTGTCGTATTGGGAGGCAAAAATTCGAGGCGAATTGCTTCCAGCCCCTCCACTTCGCCATGTGCAGGGCAATTGTCGACGATGAGCAAGATTTTCCTCTTCGCCCGCTTGAACTGCCCGTCCAGTTTCCGGAGCCAATCCTCAAATAAGGATTGCATCATCTATGCGCGTGTGTTTCCCGCGTAATCAACTGGCAGTGTTCGGACACCTTTAAAGCACCTGGGGCGCTTGACTTTCCGACAACAAAAAGTTCAGGCTTGTGGCTTCCGTCCATGTTAGCACAAACCATGATTGTCAGCCTCTCTTTGCTAAGTTTTCCGCCAGTGCACCACTCGCCCTTTCGACACAACGTCTGATTAGGAAGGCACTTGAAAAACAGCCCCATTTCGTCGGCACTGCAAGTGTCAGCCGGGGAGTATTCATGCAGCAGGTTCTTCAGTCGCGTGTGCTGCCAGTCGGTAGTTACGGCTTCATCGACTGCTGCAGCTTCACCACTTACTGTTTTGAAGGCGAGGCCGTGTCGCTCCTTGAAGCGAGAAATCCAGCCATTGCTGCACTTAAAGCCTTCAATTCCGAAGCGCAGCGACAGCTGTTCAGCTTTTTCCCGCAGGATTGGTCCACTCACTGGCAGATTGGAGCTCCGTGCGCGCTTCAGCCAAAGGAGAACAGCCTTTTCGAGTTCTGGGTGCGCCGCTTCCCTAAGCCTTTTTCTGTCGGGCGCGAAGCGGCTTGCGTTGCTCCGCAGCTTGTCTTTAACTTCTAGGATTGTTGTCAGCGTGCTTTTAGTGATTCCATATTTTGCTGCCACTGCAGTCTTCTTAACTTCAGCGTCGACCTCTTCGATGGCCGCCAATTTCTCTTTGACGGAAAGTGTACGATACTTCCCCGCGGCGACATGGTCGATTGGGGAACGAGCGTGCACGGCTGGCGTAGTCAGTCCGAAAAGCAGGTCACGTGCTACAGAGTCAGCCGACAAGCATCACTTTTGTACCCGTCGGGTCTTTTTTTTTCTCCGCGGCATGTTGACGAATGATAGTGCGGTGAGGTGCACTTATTGTTAGATTTTTTACTGTTACGATATAAAAACGCACATTTTCAGCTAGTTGCAGCGAAGCGGCAGATATTTTTCGGTATGAACACGCAAAAAGTATGAATAGACTGAATGGCGGAGTTTGAATTAAGCGGCTCTTAAATACACTGAAAGCATAGCGGGCCAACCAAAATTTTGAATTTTGTTTGAATTAACCGAAAGTACGAATTATCAGAGTTTGAATTATCGCGAGTCTACTGTATTTACTGTTTGTCGAATCATCAAGCTCGCGCTAGGTGATGTCATATCCGCTGCTAAAGCACGCCACTGTGTGGGGACACCATCAGAGCCATGAATTTGTTTTTGGCAGGACACTAAAATATTAAAAAATGGAATATACATGGTATTACTGACGCTAATAGCACCACTGCAACTCACTGTATGCGATCAACAGGCAAAACAGTCAACTAAGATTGTGTTTCTGGGCCCCTTTAAAGGTGCACTGAAGAGGAATCTGAACTCGTCTTTTCGCCGCGGGAACTCGATCTGCACGTTCCGAGCATTCTTAGAAACTGCGATTTACTGCCCTGCGTGGCCGATTTCCCTAATTAAATCGAATTAACGCCCGGCTCCCGCCTTTTTTTTTTTTAATTCTGCCTCGTACGGTGGGCGGAGTCGACCAATGCGGGGAGTGCCTTTCACCCAGTCCCGTGACGGCTTGCCGCTCTGCCATCGGCGGAGTACTACGTAGTAGTCCGTAGAAGCAAATAGTCCGCGTGTATTTTTACTTCTGCGGGCTTATTTTGCGGTTATATTATCTGCAAATGAAACTATTTCTTCACGGAAACCTAAAAAACAAAATGAAGCGAAAGCAAAGCCTCCACGGAGCTGGCTGAAAGGCACTCCCCGCGTTGGTCGACTCCGCCCACCGTACGAGGCAGAATTCGGAAAAAAAAAGCGGGAGCCGGGCGTTAATTCGATTTAATTAGGGAAATTGGCCACACAGGGAAATAAGTCGCAGTTTCTAAGAATGCTAGGAACGTGTAGATTGAGTTCCCGCGGCAAAAAGACGAGTTCAGATTCCTCGTCAGTGCACCTTTAAGGAGTAGAGTTCGTCCAATGCAGTTTTATGTTGCTGACAGGTGGCACAACAGGTACTGAACGGCTATTCGTTTCTTTGGCTGAACGGCGAAATTTTTCACAGCACACAAGACCAAGGCGGATCACGAGAGCAATGATGCCCCAGATTTCAGTGACAGTGATGATGATTATGATGAAGAACCGACATGGCGCTGCGTGGTACTCTGCCTGAAGTGGGACAATAATGGGAAGCATATCCGGAAGGAAACATGCATCTGCTGCAGGCGAGGTCAGAAAGCCCTGCGTGCAGTATCCTGCTTTGAGCGCTGGCACACTCATGACAAACTAGAGAAGCAGGATTTGAATGTTCATAGTCACAGTACATGCAGATATTTACTGGTCATTTCTCTGAAGAAGCACTTCCTTAACATTCTGTTGTTATTAATACCTAGATTTTCAAAGAATAGAAATGTGCTAAATAAAAACTTTTATAAATAAAAAAAAACGTAATTTTTTTGTGCTTTGGATAAAGCATAGTCACCATCTCCTAAAGTAAACAAAAAGAAAATTTTGGTGCAAACTATGGAAAACAATACGGTGCTGCTACTGAATGAAAGATGAGTGCCAGACGACGTGTTAAGCTTAATCCAACAGGTGCTTGGTAAATTTAGGAGAAGCTGACTTAGTAAACATTGGTCAGCTGCACCAGGCCACTGAAGTTGACACTTTCCATGCTGATTACAAGAAGCACGGCACTGCAATGGCCTAGAATGCAACTGTGAGAGATGCCACTGCTGCAAAATATCTGCTATACTTTCTTACTTGCCACCTCAGCACACTCCTTCAGTGTATGTCTCAAGGACTTCAGCATAAAATGCCTGCTAACAAGTGTAACAAGAACTATAGGTTTTAAAAGGGAACTAAAACACCTTTTGTCAGTCTCAAAATATGTTTGGTGTGAGGGGTACCACTTCAAATGTAAGAAATTTTTGGAGGCCATTTGTGCCAGCAGAGCGATCAATGACCAAAAATTGATCCCCAGCACTTCCGAGGCTTCCCTTTCCCATCATGATGTCTAGACTAGAAGCTACATGTGACTTATTACACTTCATATTTTCTTTTTCTTTCACTACTACAAGTTTAGTGATGCAACTCATTACACCTGCTTGGCATGCTTTCCTCACTTCTGCTAACACTGGCATCTGCCACTCATGACACTGAAGGAATCCAACAACATATTGGAACTGGGATAGTTGGTTCATAACAATTTTGTAAAACACACACACACACACAAAAATTACATAGAAATGACAGGCAACACATATGCTATAAACTAAGCTGCATTACTGCACGCCACCCTTTTACGGGCTCTGCGTTGCGATACATGCAGTTGCTAGCCAGTCCTCTATATGTGCAACTGTATTTGATGCACATGTTCATTAGGAAATAATCCAACAATTACACAGGTTTCAAAAAGTGTTTCAGGGCCCCTTTAAAATTTTCACACGCATCTTTTCTTTCAGCAGTATTCTTCACCTTTCACCAGTCATGCTGCTTGCACAGAATTTAGTCACTTTTTTTGTGTGGCCTAAAGCAAAAGGTACCCTCTTTAGCACACTGTTATAGAAGATGTTGTTAGTGCATGCTCACCTTTTTTTTCACCTGAAAGACTTCCCTGTAGACAGGTACTTGTCGCTTGGCAGACATTTCACGTGGCCTGTGGAATGCAACAGCACATTAGTCTTAAATATATGTTATTTTCAGACATGAACAACAGCTAGAAGGTGCTTGCAACAATGCGACCTGTGATCAGGCATCATGTGCATATGCACATGCATATGTCAATTTGTACATAGAGAATAATGCCAATGCCTTGTATTCCCCATGTACTACTTTAAAACAGACCACGAACTTTGTAAATAAAAGGGTAGATCAGATGCCGAGAATTATTTCTTTGAGCTATTTGTGGTTTATGGTTAATAAGGTTTAACGTCCCAAAGCGACTCAGACTATAAGGGACACTGTGGTGAAGGGCTCCGGAAATTTCAACCACCTGGGGTTCTTTAACCTGCACTGACATCGCACAGTACATGGATCTCTAGCATTTCACCTTCATCGAAATGCGACCACCTTGGCTGGGATCGAACCTGTGTCTTTCAGGTTAGCAGCTGAGCACCACAACAACTGAGCAACCGCGGCGGCTTTTTCCAGTTATTTGTTTAGAAATGTAAGACCTCAGTAAAGCTATATTCTAAAAATAAAGTTTAGCTCTAGTGATGAAATATAGATCAGCTGGAAGGCATTTTCATCAGCTGTATCTCAAAATGGGTTGTCAGTCTTAACCACAAAGCTTGAAATGGCAGCTATACTTTCACAATAAATTATTACTGTCACATGCTTGGTGGCAGACACTAAACCATGTAGTGTATCACATCTTTGCACTACAGAAACACTGCTGCACAAACACCTCAGGTGTGTCCTCAACACCAGCCCAACACCATGACACTGCCCAAGTCATAGCAAAAGCTGCACCATTCAGCAGAGGGGGGGGGGAACAATACAGATTGAGAGATGCTGGTTACAACCACAGTAAGTGCTCATATATTAGTTAAAAAAAAATAAAAAAACTCCTGTATATCTAACATGATGGACATGTGCATTATTCATGAACACTTATTGAGGCATATAGCAAGCAGACACACACATACAAACATACTTAAATAACATACCTGCATAGATATGACAGAGGCACTATGTGCAGTTCACTACAAAACACGAGGGACACTGCTATGGAAGTTTCCGATTCACAAGTTTCGCAAAGCTCACCAAAATTTCAGCACGCTGCATTCGCACAACCTGCTGAGATTTTAATGGGTATGGCACTGAAAGAATCATCGGCCTTAAAACATGTGCAATTACTGTGTCCTTCACTTCAAAATACATATCTGTACATGCAAATTTATTACATGAGCAGTCACTGACTATAACCACAGACTTTCTTGACTCGAGTTTTCAATACTGGTTTGGTTTATTGGGGCTTAACGTCCCAAAGCAACTCAGGCTATGAAGGACGGCTTAGTGAAAGGCCCTGGAAAGTTCGACAACCTGGGGTTCTTAAACATGCACTGACATCGCACAGTACACGGGCCTCAAGAATTTCGCCTCCATCGAAATTTGACCACCGCGGCGGGGTATTCAAGACTATTAAAAAAAAAATGCGAGAAGTGAAGAGCAGCAAGTGTTTATGTGGTCCATGCCTTCTATTCATTGAAACTCGTGCAATTGGCTTGAGGAGTTACGGTGCATTAAATGGGATGTCAAAGGGCTTTTTCAGTTAATGAGAAATGGTGAAGCATAAACAGTACAGAATGATGTAGGTGCAATGAACAGCAACCCGACCAAAATAACTAACCAGAAATTCATAACTGAGGTACGGGATCAGGTAGCTAGAGCAGGCACCAGCCAACTCTTCTAAAAAGAGCAGCTTCAGGTTTGTTGGATCTCGGGTGTTTTCTTTTCTTTTCATGCTTTTTTGGCGGTAATATCTCAAGTGATACTCTTCCTCTTTTCCAACTTCGGAATTTATGAGAGACTGTGTGCCAAATAAAGTGCAGTGGAAGTAAGCACTTATGTCACGTGTTTCTCCTTTTCGTTTGCCCCTGCCGTGGTGGCTCAGTGGTTACGGTGCTTGGCTGCTGACCCGAAAGACGAAGGTTCGATCCCGGCCGCGGCGACCGAATTTCGATGGAGGCGAATTCTAGAGGCCTGTGAACTGTGAGATGTCAGTGCACGTTAAAGAACCCCAGGTGGTCGAAATTTCCGGAGCCCTTCACTACGGCGTCCCTCATAGCATGAGTTGCTCTAGAATATTAAACCCCAATAAACCAAACCATCCTTTTCGTTTGTGTGCCTTTTATACGCCATGAACGATTTCATGAATTACCCACTCGCCCAAAACCTTACACTGTTACAAAATCTTGTAGAAAACCAGATCTTTTTGAACAATACCAAGAAATGAAGTTTCAGGTCCCAAAGACAAGGCAAAATTTGTAAAGCTATCAAGGCTGATTGATAAATGGAAGTGGTAATGGTAACTACTAATATAGTCCTGAATTCTCACAGAGGCAAAAAAAAAAGAACAAAGATAGGAGAGAATCATCTGTTTTGAAAGGGGATTACAAGGTGATCTCAGGGGCACTACAGAACCAATTTTTGTTGTTCGAGTGCATGGCAGGCACAATGGACATAAATAGCTTGTGGGTATTGTTCAAGGATAGAGTTCTCACTCTGACCCATCCTCACATGCTGGGCATATCAGCCTCGAAATTAAAGAAAAGTAAGCAGCCATGGATCAGTGGCCAACTAATTCGAAGAAGAGACGCCAGGTACATGCTCAATATTGCAGGACAAAGTCAGTGAACAACTTCAATAAGCTAAAGGAATTAACGTCACTTTATAAGCACCAGGCAATGGAGAGCTGGAATAAGTATTTTTGTGACTTAGCCCTAGACCTTACCAGCGGCAACAGAAAGAAATTCTGGAGATATATGAAACGTGGAAAAGATAAGCTACTATTTCCTACTCTCGAGCATGGAGGTCACGTTGCGACTAATAATTATGACAAGGCTAGGTAGTTTAACTATTTTTTTCAGTCTGTGTTGCTGTTTCGTGACAACCGTCACTTCCAGGATGAAAAAGTGCAGCATGATGACGGTATAGCGAAACTGCTTGAAAATATTGATGAATCAAAAGCTTGAAGACCTGATGGCATCTCACGGAGAGTTTTAAGGAATTGTTCTGCTGCTGCAGCCAGTTGCCTCTATGTAATAATATAAAAAGTTGCCAATTTTTTTACTCCAATTTTTTTCTTTACATGCCAATTTAGCTTACTCCAGTCTGTTGTAAACTCTTTGAACCTACGTGATTTTCGGAATTAATGAAACACATTACCTCTCCACGTTTCTTGAACAACGACACGGGTTTAGAAAGGGGTTGTCTTGTACAAGGCAGATGATTGAATTCTAACATGACATAGCTTCCGAACTTGATCGAAATGGTCGAATTATTTTATTTTCCCACATTTCAGGAAAGCTTTTGACACTTGTCTCCCATCCTGTCTAGACAAAAAAAAACTGAAAGAACTAAAGATTGACATTAAAGTCGCCACATGGATTGAGGGCCATTTACAATCATGAAACCAATTAACCAACGGCATAAACTCAGATTTGGTCTGTTACGTGGGGAGTGCCTCAAGGTTCTGTTTTGGGGCTACTTTTGTTTTTAATTGGTATCAGTTTTACTTCAGGCATACAATCTAACATTAGGTTGTTTGCTGATGATTGCATTCTGTACACAAAAAGTGTCTGAGGAACTGGATCACAAACAGTTAATTATTTGAAGCGTGTTGAACTATGGTGAGTTAAAAACCAGATGTCTTTGAATGTGCAAAAATGCATACATGTATCTTTGATATGAAAAAAATCGAAATTAACTTATCAATATTCGCTGCAAGGAGAATTCCTAAAGACAATCTACTTACAAATATTTGGGAGTGCTTTTTTTTTTCAGAAGATGGTTCGTGATCAGCCCAGGTTAACAGTATAATTAGTAGGGCTAGACGATCTCTCAGCTTCTTAGAATGTAACCCAAAGAACACAATTGTAAAAAAGGCCACACATCATGCTTATGTCAGGCCTATTCTTGAGTACGCCTGTGCTGTGTGGGATCCGGTTCACCGTGGTCATATTGATGCACTCAAGAGAATTCAGTCTCTTGCTGCCAGGTTAGTCCTCGGAAAGTATGATCGCTTTCTTAGTTCCACTGTGTTAAAGAAAGACCTAGGCTTGGTGTCGCTTTGTGAACATAGAAAAAATCTAGGGCTGAAAACTTTTTTTTTATTTTATTTACCACAATCAAATGGGAATCTCTGTGTCTACGTCTTCATTCGGCCTTACGCCTATAGAACTTATCTTTTTAAAAATTCATTTTTTGTTTGAACCGCTGAAGAATGGAATCGTTTACTTGAGGATGTGGTGTGCCATAGCAGTGTGGAAGGATTTTGCAAATCTCTTTGCTCCCTGCAATAATGCCTCTGGTGCTGCGGGTTCTTTTGAATAAAGAATAAACAGCAACATTCAGGAGGATAATATGAAGAAAACAAACGAACCACTAAAACACAGAGGAAGTCTCAAAGCAATACGGAAAAAACTGGGGTTTGGCAGAAACCAGTTGTATGTAGTAAAAGACAGACATGGAAATGTCATTAACAATTTCAACACGATAATTAGTACTATATTTGTATCTGGGGTTTTACACCCCGAATCTGCACATGGGCTGCGAGAAATGCTATAGTGGTGGGCTCCAGGTTACTCGCAACCACCTGGGGTTCCTAACGTGCACTGACATCAAATAGTATATGGCCGCTTTTGAACTCCGCCTCCATTTAAATGGAGCTGCCATAGTGAGGATTCAATTCCAAGACCTTGGGCTCAGCAGCTAAACACTATATCCACTGCACAACCTCGATGGGATAACAAGATAATTAAGGTAGCAGAAGAGTCTTTTACTGTACATTATACAGTTGAGCCCGTTTATATCGAACACAAAAGTTCTTTCGTTGAAAATCATGTGTATAGTATAGGAATGTCACGCAGTATACTGAGCTTCACTCTTGCCGGTCGTTTCGTATATCAAATGCCATGCCACAGCACTGCAAGTAGCGCTTCAACCAGTACTCTTCGAACACTTCGCGCGTGGAGATGGGTCGGCTACACGGCTTGAGCACCTGCTAACAGCGCTAGCACTATGAAACCACATGATGAGGTGAAAGCAGAGTGTTTAAAGGGCCCGTGACCACCCTCGGGTCGCAAACACTCTCTACCGCTCTTGGAGCGAGCCTCCTCTCCTAGAGAGCTATGGAAGCTATGGAAGCAGAGAGCTATGGAAAAAAAATGATAGCTGTAACGTTAAGAGATCGGAAGCGGGCGGAGTGGGTGACGGAACAAACACAGGTTAATGGCATCCTAGTCGAAATCAAGAGGAAGAAATGGGCTTGGGCAGGGCATGTAATGCGAAGGCAAGATAGCCGCTGGTCCTTAAAGGGCCCCTGCCCACCCCATGGTCCCAAACACTCTCTACCTCACTTTGAGCGAGCCTCCTCTCCTTCCATTCCCTCCTCGAAATTTTTCTCTTCCACTCCTCGTCGAGTAGGCTCGGCAAGGCAAAATCACCCCTTCGTTCTCCGGTGTAAGCCGGAGGCGTGGTGTCTGTGGAGTGCGCATCCTTTTATACATCTGTTTGTCATTCCCAGTTAGCGAGCCACCTTTTCATTTTTTTTTAGGCCTCCCCACCGTTTCACGAGCGGAGGGGCGGAAGTCGGTTGTGCTCGAAACACACGGCGAAGCGCGGACCCCGCAACCGCCCGTTTGCTTTTCTCCATGCGTGTTTGTGTTCTGTGTGTTTGTGTCTTTTCTCCGCTCCAAAGCCCATGTCATTCACTGGAGTCAAGGTGTACGCAAGATGCACGAAGGATAAGCAGTTTGTGTGCGGAGCGGTCAAGTGGGCGAGCGAGGGAACGGCTCTGCTGCACTAGTAATTAAAACCTTGTTTTGGGGGGCTTGCATAGAAGAAAAAAAACTGAGAAGGGAGCGCGCACGCAGAGCGTCTCGTGACGTGATCACGGCGGGGGGGCGAACCGACTCACTCAGTTTTACTATTTTTTACTTTTTATGGCTAGGGTTCAAGGCTGTCGCCGTACGCTCCCTCCGCAGTTTTTTTTTTGTTGTTGTTGTTGTTCCTTCATGCGGGTTTCTAGGCATGTGCCAGAACAGAAGGCGTTGCGGAAAGCGCTGTGCAGACGACGCGACGCCAAGGCTACGCCCAACCTTCTCCCGTCAGTCAGAACGATGCACCAATGGAGTGCCTTTAGCGAAAGTAACCCCCCATGACGTCAACAGGGTTCAGAGTAGTGGGGCAGACCGTTTTTGTTGAAGGAAAGAACGAGCGGGCTTTGATTTGAATTTTCACAGCTTTTCGGGGCGCGCATGGCTCTAGTATTTTGCAGAGGTTATCTTCGATGCCTCATCTATGCAGTGGGCTTGTTTTTCAAAAATGTCCGGACCCTGGTCAGTGGCCCTTTAAGGGTGACCTTCAGAGTCTTGTACTTGTTTTCCCCACTACACTGCTGCCATGCAGTGAAGCCAGCCTAACTAATGCATAGCAGTGGTCCGCACCTGGCATACTTTACTCACTTCGCTGATGAAGGCGTTGCAGAAACCAAGTGTACCTTAGACATGGTAGTTGCGCAAAACACACACACACACAAGACGGGGTACGGAACGAGAGCTCGTCCCGTACCCTGTCGTGTGTGTGTGTGTGTTTCACGCAACTACCATGTCTTAAATATTGAACCAACTAGCCTGACAACACATTCTACTAAGTGTACCTTAATTTTGGTTTATTGGGGTTTTATCGTCCCAAAGCAACTCAGGCTATGAGAGACGGCGTAGTGAAGGGCTCCGGAAATTTCGACCACCTGGGGTTCTTTAACGTGCACTGACATCGCACAGTACACGGGCCTCTAGAATTTCGCCTTCATCGAAATTCAGCCGCCGCGGCCGGGATCGAACCCGCGTCTTTCAGGACAGCAGCCGAGCGCCGTAACCACTGAGCCACCGCGGCGGGGCCAAGTGTACCTTAATTTTAATGAGCAATTATTCTATTCATTGTGTATTGGTAACAGGACTAGACATCTTGTGGTAAGAAACAGCTACTTCCGAAGCCACGTCCAATGCAGCTTCGATGAAAATCAGGTTAGGCCTAGCACGCGGCACATAACGCCGGAAGCACGCCACTAGCATTAGTGCTATGTATTTTTGCTTCTAGGTCACAGATAAGCTTATTTATTGCCATTTGCTATTTCATGATCTCCTTCGGGCTTAATATATCCGGGTTTGACTGTAGTGGACAAACCAGTCAGAAAGTGGAGTCAATAGCAGGAAAGCTTGCAACCCTGCACATGTAAAGACATAATAAGAAAAGATAAGAAAGTCTACATCACACACCTAAAAGACTATAGACCCATCAACTTCATGTCGGTCATACTCAAGACCTTAACTAAAATAACTGCCAATCGAATCAGGGCACTGCTAGATTTCAAACAGCCTAAGGAAAAGGGAAGTTTTAGGAAGGGGTACCTGACAAAAAATCACATTCAAGTTTTCAAGTAAATTACACACAGGGATGTACTATCGCGTGCAGTACGACTTGCGACATGCATCAAGTTGTACAAGCTGATGTCACGAAGCAATGCAAGTCGGGCGCTGCTGCAAAGTTCTGTATATAGCAGCTGAGCAGCGCGCCCGCATGCCTGGTACTGTGCAGTACAGCGTATTCATTTTCTATCAAACACAAACCAGGAGAAGGTGGCCACCAGAGCGTTGCAGGTCATTCTGATAACGACTGCACAGAATACAACATACCTCTGCACGAGGCCTTCACAGGCTAATAAAGAGCATTTGAGTCAATAAAACCATCAGCAGTAAGGAAATCACAGCCTAACCAAGGCATCGAAGAACTATTTTTTCAGTCACAAATTATTACCTAGTGGGAGGAAAATCTAACTGCTGAGAGGAGTGTGCCAAGACTGCAGAGAAAAAATTTCTACACTTCCAGATGATTAATTATATTAGTTATGCAATTTATATCAGGCCCACACACACCCACATCATGACTGAGCACTGCTTTCAGGGCATCAATTATACTTCTGCGTAACATGATTCTCAATGATTCCCGTGAATACTGCTATCCTGATTACCAAGGACTACTAAGCATCCCTCCGCAAGGAAAATGGAATGCAAAAATTTTAAAATGCAAGAATACAAGAATGCAAAAAGTGAGCAACCATGCACGTGTCCACAAGCAGCCAACTGGTCTAACTTACTGTTCATAGCTGTACGCACCGAGTGCAAAGTATTATTTACTCCACCATTTTCAATGCTAAAATTGTTACTGGATGTTTATCACCAAGTCAGTGAATCGCCATGCCTCTTTGACAGCATACAAGAACACATTTTCAAACTGAAAATGATGCCTTTTGAAGATATGCACTTTGCACATGTGATGAGAAGTAACTATAACCTTTGACAGGGTCTAACATCTACTTATTTTCTCACCGATTTTTGTTTTCCCGAGTAAAGTGCTCCTTTGATTTTCTGCGGTCTGAGCCAAAAACAGCCTCTTCATACCTGAAAACACGCACAGAAAGGGCATATGAGAACACTTTGCTTCCTGACTGCTTATGTATAAACATAATACAGATACGCATGTGGCCAGGCAAACTAATATCTCCAATGACAATGCCCAGACCATTCACGTCTTCTCCAACCATATTTTCATTGACTTTCGACAAGCCAATATAAAAGCATACCAATGGCTTGCACGCAATGTCCCAAACAACATGATGGTGCACCTCACATAGCTTTTCCAAGTTTCCACGGTGCAAGTGGCAACAAGATTTTACAAATGAGCAGACCTTTGCTACACTCCTGGACCACCAACAGGACAGCCACCATAATGCTGATGTCAGCCATCTGGTGGACACTGTCCATCAACAAATGCACCCTTTGCGTTAAATACAAGTGTGAACACAACCGCAGTGAGGTTTGAGGACCATTTACACCTGTCTCCCGAACTGATACAGCCTTCAGTGAAACACGTCAGAGCCAAGTATCGTGACCTCTCTCCACTAGTACTCACAACATTTTACCTTCATTCTATCAAAATAGAGTCTAGCATGGACATTAACTAATTTCAAACTGCACTTCACTAACACCAAAACCATACAAAACAAGACACAGAGCATGACGGTGTTGCACAAATGGAAGTTTGCATTCATAGCAGTGTTTTTTTTTTTTTCTGCAGTTCAGGTTTTGAAAATTAGTCGTTAAACCTATTTTCTGCAGAAAATAGGTTTAACGACTAATTTTCAAAACCTGAACTTTTGAAGTCTTAGCAGCAGTGACGAGTTTCGACCAAGCGGCACTGTCTTGCGCCCCACAAAAACTTGTTTTCAATCCTCTGAGCACTAATGCTAGGAAACATGGGTCCCTTCATTTTTGTTAACACCGGAGGTCAACTATTAATGATTATCAATCAGGATAAAGCACCATGCCCAAGTTTCTTACTAACAGGTTTCAGAAATCAACTGCATCAAGACATACCTGCTGGCACATAAGCACCTGCACTGTAGCGGGCAAGTGATCTTTCATGCTCATGCTTGCACTGTCTGTCCCAGACATGTTCAAACGCTTACCCATTAAGTTTGTCGAACATAAATCAAGGAGTAATATTACACATACATGGAGTCCAAATATCCTGGGATGGTAATGAATCTCCGCGCATTTTGACAAGTTTGCGGCAACAGACGCTCGTATGCACAATGCACTGAAACCTCGAGGCCACACTGTGAATAGTTGGGTCCTGGACTAATTTTCACCACCTGCGGTACTTTACCGTGCGCTGACACCGGAGAGCACACGGGCGTTTTGATTTTGCAAATCCAGCAGCTACAGTCATGAAAAAAAATTAGGGGGGCACTTTGACGATCTAAAATGCGCGAGGCGAAAGCCTGTTCGCGCCGATTTGACTGCCTTTGTTGCTGATGACGACATATACTATGCCACGATGAATTCAATGATTTTTGGTTACGACGTATTACATCACTGATGACGCCATCCGGATGATTGATAGCTAGAGAGTGACAGTTTTCACGGACGGACGGACAGACAACGATGAACCATTAAAGGCTTTCGCCTTAAAATGGCACGACAAACAGACCACCTCTCAGAAAGGCTGCAAAGACGTATTAGTTCCATACATATCGAGATTGCAACCTATAAAGAATGAATGTACGTACATCTTCAGACCAATCTTTTCTTTGAGAGCTTGATGCGCTTCAAAAGGCATATGCGGCAGGCCTGTAAAATGTTTGAACCATTTCTATTAACTAAGACGACTTGGCTGATGCTGTCAAGACTTACTGCTTCTCATATCCTCCTGCAAGATTGAAGACAGAAGAGAACGGCATGCGTTAGAGTCCTGCTCGGTCAGAAAATAAAATGTAATAACACACCTCGCTTTTTTCTTCTCGTTCATGTTCGTCTTCGGACGAGAAACTTGAATCCTTTGAATCATAGGTGCCTTTCATTAGAGCCATGCTAGCCATGCCAAACGATGCAAACGATGCGGCCGAGGTTGCTGCGTTGCTGCGGCGCGCGAGACTGGCGAGAGGAGGAGGAGGAGGCTTCGTGTTTGGCTTGGCCATGCTTGGCTCAAAGCCGGTCGTAGCTTGGCTAAGTACAGTGTTTCTCACCGCGATGATTTCCTCAGTACCAGTTAATATCATTAAATAGATTCATCATGCTTTCCAGAGACCAGAGCAAAAAGAATTATTGAAATCGAAGCATGCAAACAAAAGTTATTCCACTCTGAAAATTCGAAATGAAAAGCTCAGACGAAAACGCATTTCACTCGCCCATTTCACTCACCCAGTACCGAGATTGGGCGCTACCAATCAGAACCGCGCCCAGCGCACACGCAGCGGAAGCGTGCATGCAGTGGTTGCTTTGTCGGGGCTGTAGACAGCCGCGCATTTTGACGGCGTCTTCCCCCCGTGTACGCGACGCCTTAGTCAGGGCAGGGGTGACTAACCACAAAGGAAGCTCCCCGAAGTTTCTTTTTTAGTCGGACTGTGGTAGCCCCCGTCACCCCCAAACTCGACTCCCGTCTCCTGTCCCGCCTTTCTCTCCACAATTTTGGGCAAGGTGTGTCGACTGGCTTTTTTTTTTTCGCTGCCGTCTTGGTATGGTTGTATGGTCACGGCCGGTCTCGACGCGCGCGCTTTCTGGCCTGAGCCAACGTTTTTTGAACACCGCTGGCCGCCACAAAGGTTTGAAGCGGAATGGAAAGTGTCGCCCCTAGCTGTATTCTTGTTAGTTTTCGTTCGCTTTCCCTGCTTCTTTCCAGTTTTTGTGGCATGCGAAAAGCTTTCAGTACACAGAGACATAATATTTTGGATCAATTTCGCAAGTATAATGGAACAATATGCAAACTGGACGCCCAACCAATGAGAAAGGCAGCGCCCTATCTAGATGCCACCTCATTTCCGCTGCCGCAAATGGCCGCCGCGTTGCGACACCATCGGCTCGAAACAAGCATTTCTAGTGAAGATTAAAATATCAAATATTATGATTTCGGTGATCTCATTGCGCATTCAGGACTCACAATGTCCCTTACTCTGCATACAAAGAATGAAGAAGCCATGCTTTATGTACGTCGCAGGGCACCTTTAAGTAACCAGGCTGCATGGTTTTGCATCTCTCTGAGAACCCCTGTCCTCACCTTCGAAGAACTTTTTCATCTTTAGGGAAGCCGTGAGGGCTCTACTATACAAATTAGAAGCAAACCATGCAGCTAAAATGTGCGGCTTTCTTTAGTCTGTGGATGAAAGTGGTATGTAACTTGAACTATTCGAAGGATGCGGCAAGCGCCTGAAGCTCTCCTGGAACGCTGGAACGCCGTACTACACCGACTTCGGATGAAAGAAGGCTTGATTGTTTACGGAGGTAAGTGCAGTGCACTGCTTGGGAACTACTTTTATGACAATGGAGCAGGATCTATAACATTCTTTCGCGGGAGAGTTGGAGTTATGGTATGATATATATCGTGGTGTAAGCTACAGGTTGGTTGAGACTTGTGCTACGTCTCTTGCCTCTTTGTGCTGCTGTAGGTTTCATTAACATGAATACCATTGACAAAGTTGCCGAGCATTCGTGAAGTTATCATGGTCTGTTGCAATTTGGCGTACACATAATCTTTTTGTCAGCAGTCCTGACACTTGTTTTTGCTTGAGTCTAGGGAAAGGAGGGCAGAACTTCACTGAAATTCGAGACTGCATCCAACAAGTGGTTTGTAGGGCGTGTACCATCATGAGAAATGCTCAATTTCCTAGCTCTTGACTTCTTGCAAGCACAGTTGGTTGGTTGGTTTATGGGGTTTAACGTCCCAAAGCGACTAAGGCTATGAGAGACGCCGTAGTGGAGGGCTCTGGAAATTTCGACCACCTGGGGTTCTTTAACGTGCACTGACATCGCACAGTACACGGACCTCTAGAATTTCTCCTCCAAAGAAATTCCAGCCGTCGCGGCCGGGATCGAACCTGCGTCTTTTGGGTCAGCAGCCGAGCACCATAACCACTGAGCCACCGCGGCGGCTTCTTGTAAGCATAGAATACCTTCTCGTGTCAAGGATGATAACTGTGTCGGTGTGTCTCTCACCTCTGTGTTATTTTGGGTTTCATTAATGTGAATACCAATAACAAAGTTGCCAAGCATTTTTGAATTTATCGTGGTCTACTGAGATTTGGCGTAGGCTCGAGGACTAACCTTTTTCTTTTTTTTGCAGAAAGCTGTTCGCTGCTGCTTCATCATGGAAGTAGGAAGATGGGTGTAGTACATTCAAGTACAGCTTTCAAGGTGTGTTTAATACGGGTCCACTAATTTAGATTGTTATTTGGTGGTTATTCAGAGTAACTAAATGTTTCTATACTATAAGCTACCTGAAAAAGTTTACGTGATTTTGCTTGGTAATTGTTCTAGGGATCACTTGTAATCTCTGGTGGATAAGCGTACGTCTTGCAACTCGGCGAATTTTTAGGGCAGTCTTCACTTTGAGCACTGGAATCGATTCAGGCAACTAAATGCTAATTTGTATAATGTATCGCCTTTGATCCATCAACTGAATTAATGCTGCCGACCAGCGAGTAAACACCGCATGCTATCGTCAGCCCTGATGTCGTCAGTTTAGGTTGGCAAGCTCACTCTTGGTTGAACTTGTGGTATATATATATGGCGGGCTGATTTCGCGCTTAACTAGCTGTGTGTTGCAAAAGAGGTATGATTTGACCTCTGAAAGCACCAGTAGCCAGCTGTAGTGAATGGCACTCTCATTTCGCGAATTGTGCGAAATGAGGCGAACCAGTGAGCAGCGTTTGGCAGGCCCTATCGTAAGCTGTTGTTTTAGGTCTGAAAGCTTCTCAGAAAGTGATTGAATACTCAAGTCATATTCTCAGATTTCTTTCCTGAAGGCTCCAAAAGCACAAAAGTCTGAAGGAAAAAAAAAGAAATTAAACCTTGTTTCTCGTAAGCATCCTTGTGAGAGCGAAAGACCTTATTCTTTGAAAGAAGAGCCTGGCAGCTTATTTTGAAATTGCCAGTACCTTGTCTAGAAAAGTATCAGTTCTAGGAGGGCAGGCAGCCGTTTGTAACAGTCCTCAACCACTCGTAAAAACGTGTCTTGCAGTAGTGACCTTGTTTTAATGTGTACTTTTTTTAGGCCCACCTTATGCACTAGCACAAGAGGAGGATGATCATGATGATAAAGATGCTGCACCAAGTGGCTCTGAGCAGCAAGAAGCAGCAGAGAGTGAACAGGTTAGTAGCACTGACTTTCTTTTGAGCTTGCCCTTTAATTAACCATATGTAGCAGTGCTCATATACCGCTTGTTAACTGTAACGGTGCCTGGAGCGCCATTGTGTGGTCTTTTATGTTTTTTTCACGCAGAATTCTTCAGCTAGCCCGTGTTCAAGCCTTGTGCAATTTCTTCCTCGCAGTATTAGTGTCCAAGAACTGCGTACGGCATTTGCACATTTGTATAGTCGCTGCTTTTCTGTAAAAACGTTTAAAATATGGTAGCAATGACCGTACTGCCCTTTTGTGCTGTCATCTTTCAAATCAAATTTGTTGGTTTTTTTTTTTGGAACAAGACCACTTAATATGGCAGCTTTTTGTAGCCGAGGCATTCTTTTGCTGACCATCAAAAGGCTGCCACAGTTTCAGTGCATGTTAAACAAATGCATCTTCACAAAAACTTTTCTGAAGCCATTCACTGCAGTGTCCAATATAGTGCAGCTTTGGGGCATAATTTCCTATTTTGTGTGCTCATAAAGTTTTGCTCGCATTGTGCTGTTGTTATCAGGTGGTTAAAACTTTTCTGCAGCCGTTCATTGCAGCGTCCCTTATAGTGCAGCTTTAGGGCATAATTTCCTATTTTGTGTGCTCATAAAGTTTTGCGAGTGCTCGCATTGTGCTGTTGTCATCAGGTGGTTAAAACTTTTCTGCAGCTGTTCATTGCAGTGTCCCTTATAGTGCAGCTCTGGGGCAGTAATTTGCTATTTTGTGTGTTAAAAAAAAAAAAAAGTCTCCTAAAGACGAACTGTTTCGTGCGTGATTCAGTTAAGACGAACTTTCATAGCAACTGCGAACCCCAGCAACCCCATGCAACGATACTCGTGGAGCGTCTGTGCAACACTGTCGAACAAAGGTAAAGTATATAAAAAGCCTCCCCGCAGCGAGCACGCCCTGACAGGAAGACCTCTGCCCAACTTCACGACGTAATGCGGGGAACCTGCCTTGCAAGGCACCTTTGCTGTTGCATGGGTGATTTGCAGATTCCAGATCTCTTCACCGTGCATGCATCACCTGCGACACATTGACATCGGCAGACTAAAAGGCATGTAGGGACGGAGTAGATCACTTAAACAGTTTGGAGCTGTACTTAACTGTAACTGACACGGTGTTACAGTATGCATTATGCGGCGTAAGGATGGCCAGATATCAGCGCCGCATGAGCACTGCCTGCGGCAGACGAAAAGGCACATGGTGCACCTGCTCGTAAAGTTGATAACGACTACACTGCAGAAGGATCGAGATAAGAGAGAGATGCACGTCTACCCAGGTGGGCGGCACCTTCAGAGCAGTTGGAAGCTCAGAAATTGCTGGGACAAAAAATAACAAATAGAAGTCTCCATAGAAGAGAGCGAAAAAGAGAGTGAAAAGAAGAAAACTAGCCCAGTGCGACTTTTAAGGAGGATAACGTGCTCCATGCCCTCAGTGTTTAGCCTACTTCATGCATAATGCCATTTAATTTAGTGTACCTTAATTTTGGTTTATTGGTTTATTGGGGTTTTATCGTCCCAAAGCAACTCAGTCTATGAGAGATGCCGTAGTGGAGGGCTCCGGAAATTTCGACCACGTGGGGTTCTTTAAGGTGCACTGACATCGCACAGTACTCGGGCCTTTAGAATTTCTCCTCCAAAGAAATTCAACCGCCGCGGCCGGGATCGAACCCGCGTCTTTCGGGTCAGCAGCCGAGCACCATAACCACTGAGCCACCGCGGCGGCTATTGTCTGCATAGTTGCAGACTTTAGGTTCCATGTGTGTCCTTGAAAACCTTTGAGTATAAAAAAAGGTGTTTTCAAGGGCTCTTAAAGTCCTAGTATTTCTGTTGGACCTTGAAAAATCCTTGAATTATGGTGTGCTAAAGGGTGTCACATTTTTAAATGGTAGCTGTAGCAATAAGGAGCAGGAAGAGATCAGAGTGGGTCAGGGCACAAATGGGATTTGTTGATATCCTAGCTGCAACAAAGGGAAGGCAAACTTTGTCAGGGAGTGGCAGAGAGTCGGGCCTCATAGCCTGAGTCGCTTTGGGCCGTTAAACCACCATAAACCAAACCTCTTGAATGTAGCCATGAACAAGCTCCAAATGCTTACCAGAGTCTGAGCATTCATGATGATTGACAAAGCACGGCAGTAAAAACTGGTAAAACGTGGCCAGCGGTCAAGTCAAGTGTGGCTAACAGAGCCAAAGAGAAACTATGCATAAGCAGTGTCTACAGTTCAATCAGCTAACAACACTCCCCAGAAACACTGCTGTTCTGAGTGGCGGTGCCGCCGCTATAGGAACTCCGGCCTTTCCATCAACTATCAACACTCCCATGAGCGGCAAGTGCGCAGTAAAAGTAAAAAGAAAAAAACCTTCGAAACAAGCGTGCAGAATAGCCGAATGATGAACCACACTATAGCATCCCAGCTATCTCGCTTGTCTCGCCTTTACTAATGGTGCCATGCATTGGTTTTGATTGTTGGTCGTCTCCCCAAGTTCATAATTTCAAAATGGAAAAAAAAAAAGGTAGACTTGTAATTCTGCTAATACAGTACGTTTTGTCTGCAAGTCGTGTGCCGCCTCTGACACAGTTAACTTGAAACCGCATTAATAATGGTGCAGGTCTTGCTGGTACAGTGCGTTTATGCCAGAGGCCTAGTTCTGAACTGAGAAGCAAGGGCTAGATGTCCATAAAAAAAAGAAAAAGAAAGGCTTGGAGTATAGCCTCATTTCATTTTTTTTCTTACCTTGTTGAGGCTGTTATGAAATGGGATTGAGATGATAATTTGCACCAAATGCCGCATTGTTTTTTCGCAGACTGCGGTTTTTTTGCCCTGACAGGCATGTAATAGTTAAAAACTACTGATACATACTGCTTAATGCACGAATCGCAAGCTAGTGTGGAGTAGTTCACATTCAAAGTATGCACGGTTAAGTGATTAAAACAACCTTGCTTGAAGCATCTGCGTGACTATTGCTAATTTGGATTCATGATAGGCAAGTGCTGCCGCTTTATGAGGATCATATTTGAGTGCGTTATGGAAATTGGCCAGGATGCTCCCCTGCATACGTGGAGCAGAACATTGCTATAAGAAAGCAGTAGCAAGAATTTTTGAACAGAAGGCTCGTTATCCTGGGCCTGTATAGTTGCCTAAGTGTCCTGAGTGTTTTTCTTCTGCCGAATTTGTTGCTTGTTGCCTTATATGTACTTTATTTTTAATTCCTTTCAAGAATATGGTAATGCCTTCCAAGGTGCTGTCTTCAATAAAACAATTGAAGTAGTGGAAATCTATGAAGGACTTGATGGAGAGGCGTAAGTGATTCATTTTAGTGCGAAAGCACTGCTTAACTAGCAATCCTGTACAGGCAGTATTTGTGTGAAGCCTCTCAGATAGCTACAGAAATAATATTGCCGCAACTGGGTTTTTAACCCACTTCAGCACAAACAGATCAGCTTCACTGGCCACTGCATGAGAGCACTGAGCTTTGGCCACAACCGATCACGCCTCGTGTTAAACTTCCACACTTTGGCGCTATGCATTGCACATCGTCCCCTTCATAAACTTCCATCTGTGTGCAAAAAACGCTATAAGCCTCCGACCCTGCGAAATCTGCTGGTAGACATGAGGAATTTGAGACAGTCCCAAAGGGAAAGGAAAGATGCATGACTGGCTCCCTGGCTCAGTGAAAATGTCATTCGTGTTTGGAACTATGTGGCGGTAGTGAGTGAGATGTGCGCTGCATGCTTTGGCAGCAACGCAGCAGTGGAGCAAAATGTGTGAAAGGAGGCAGAGAATTGGCATTGGCATTGACAGCGTTGCAGACTCCGATGATATTGAGGAAAGGTCCACTTCAAAAAAAAAAAAAAACTGCTTTTGCACAATATTCTGTGGTCAGCAATACTAAACTACCGACCAAAATTATTTCTTGAAGCCTGAGAAGAAAGGAAGCATAACCATAGTTACTGTTCTAGGTTGGTTCTGCAGTAGTGTGGCTTAATTCTAAATGTCCCCTGAAGTTGAACCAACGTTCGGTTTAAAAAGTGTTAAAATAGTAGCTATTTATTCACAGAATGAATGCACCCCATTTTTTTTGCGTGCAGTCTGCTGCTGATGGGAAATGTTGGCCACTGCCTTTTCTTAAACACCAGCAAGTACGCAATAATATAAGACGCCAGCCGTTGAATGTATAGACTACTATGTCTCACCCTGCAGAACGACCGGTCTATAAGAATTTTTTGCCAGGTATCTAACTACCAGAACAAACCACACCTGGTTGCAAAGAATTCCTCTGTTCAGTGTGCCATATTGAGGATTGTTGGAACTTGTAGCAGTTTTGCTTCGCGCTGAGTGCTAAGAGCCATGTTAAAGTGGACTAGAGTTGCTCTCTTGACAGCATGATGGGCTCCTATGTTAGTTGGCAACTGTGCTCTCCGGTATGAAAACTATTCTGAAGGGTGCGTTTGTTTTATTTTCAAAATCAGCCGTGCCAGATGCAGTAGTTATTTATTCCAGCCTACTTTTTTCGTCCAGTTTTTACCGCCTCTTATTCTGAATACTTCACTTTGCGAAATGAATACACACCCCAAATTTTTGCTGTTTTTTTTTTCCAGAAAAAAATATGCATTCATGATGCGAGTAAATATGGTAATATGGCTATAGGTAGGAATGCTTTTGTCCCTCTTCTGAGCATTTATATGTTAGAAATATTTGCTCTACAAAGCTATTTACGACATCCAGTGAAGCTGTTTTTGATATGGCATGAGTGTTCAAGGAACTTGTGCAACAATAATCAGCATATTCTGCGGCAAAATGGGACAAATATCTTAATTTTATGAGTACAAAATGAACATGGGTGAAAGTGAAGCCTCAGTTCTCAAGCAGATGTTTCAACAAGAGGACTTGTCTTCATCTGGGCTTATGAGCGAGATATTATGGAGAACTATTTGCTGTGAAACAACTTACTCACCTGTGCCAGCAAACATTGATACTGCACAGAATTGATTTGCATGATCTTTTTTGATGCAGGCACAAATGTGGCTGCTAGTAAGCTAAGTGATCGACTTAAAAAGGCACCGAGGACCACTCCACGCTAATTTTGTTCACAATAAAAATTCTGTGCCTCTTTCTAGCCATATTGATAATATGTAGTAGCAAAAGGTTTTTATTGCCGCAAAAATTGTATTTATAAAGATTTTCCTGCCACTCAATTCAAGATTGTGAAGTCTGCACTGAAAAAGTCCCTTTGATCACATTTTCCAAGTGAATGGAATATAGCCTAGCCTCCAAGATCTTCACTTGCATGAGAACAAAGGTCTGCATTTAAAGAAACAAAAGGTGACCGCAGCAGGCACCCTGTAGGAGCCAGAATGCCTCACATCTGCATGATGACAGCAGCGACAAATGTTGCTGAACACTCACAGGGGCATATGATTCATGCAGACGTTGGTGAGTTGCGACACCACGGCTTCCTGAGCATCCGCAGGGACATCCCCGCAGGGGGATGATGGTGAGCAGTGCGCCACCACGGACCCGAGCACCCGCGCTTAGCCGTACGTGGCATCGCCGCGTCCGGGGAAAAGGGGATCCTGGTGGTTGAGCCGATGCTGAGCGTTTGGACCTTTAAGGCCCCTCAGCGGAGGCAACACACCACTTTGGCCCCAGCTTCCCGTAGACAGCACCTCCAGCCTGACCCGTCCGGGGGAAATCGGCAGTTGCCTTTTCCTGCCCTCCCCTCCGTCTTTCACTTTCCTATCTCGTTCTTACAACACTCCTATCTCCTGTTCACTTCTTAGATCTTCCTTTTTTCCTGGCGGCTAGGGTTAGCCTTGTGTGGCCAACTACCCTGAGTTGCGTCATATTTGGTTATAGTTGGCGTGTACAGCTGGCGTGGGCAGGGCTTGCTTGCAAGTTCCTGTCCCATCCCCTCGTTGAGCTCCATGGTGGGTCGCTGGCACCACGGCCGAACGACACATATTTTTCATGGCTTCCCCTTTTCCAAACCAGATCGTTCTCACAAAAGAGGGCGGAACGAGGCAACTGCAGAGTTTTTCCAAAAACCAAAATCACTTCCAAAGTTCCGTGTTCTTCATAGTGAAGGAACAGAAAAAACCGCTAGAAGCATGTCCCCTTTCTTAATTTCAAAAAGTCTAACTGTTGCCTTGGGTCCCGGGTACAAACTGTTCAAAATGCCTAGTGGTGACCTGCTCCTTGAACTCAGAGGCATTGCCCAATACTCGAAACTTTCCAGCCTAGTGTCCATCGGGGAAATCCCTGTATCAATTACAGCACACTGATCTCTAAATACCGTCCGTGGTGTGATATCCGAATCAGATTTCATTCACCTCACCGAGGGAGAGATGCTTGAAGGCCGCAGAGAACAGAATGTCATAAATGTATATCGTATCGAAATAAGGGAAGACAACAAAGAGATATCGTATTTACTCGAATATAGGTCAACCTATTTGTTTTTCAGAAGTTTTGCCCATAATTAGTTATCGACCTGTATTTGTGACCAAAGAACCTCGACCTATATTCGTGACCAAGGAGAGCAAAAGTAGCGAGCTGATGGAGTTCTGTTGTCACGCCCACATTGCTCTTTCGCTCATTTCTGCAGTCTTAGCGTGGTAGACAGCTTAGGAAGCAGTATATTTTGGCGTTTAAATAGGTACCAAAGCCAGTGTATTATAGTTCATAGAGCGGTCGTGATCAAAACGAAAGCTCCGGCATGCATGTCGAAGCTGTAGTTGCGCATAACAGATATGTATATTAAGATTGAAGAATTTCCATCAGTTAAAATCTAGCAAAAGGGCTAGTTCAATGGGTCGACTTATATTGGAATAATTTTTTATTTCTCGGTGAGCCCAATGTATAGGGGTAGACCTATATTTGTGGTCGACCTATATGCGAGTAAATATGGTACCTACAAAGCACCTAGTACTGACTTTCAACTCGAGCACACTCCCCGAATGCATAGAAGCAGGCTACCTCAAAATAAATGTCAGACATTACATCCCAAATCCATGGAGGTGCTTCAAATGTCAAAAGTACTGTGATGGGTCTCAAAGCTGCCGTGGCCGCGAAACTTGTGCTAAATGTGTCTCAAAAGAACACGCTTCCGAAAGCTGTGAAGAAGTAGTACCTCGCTGCGCAAACTGTGAAGGCAATCACCCCGCCTATTCAAGGTCATGTCCCTCGTAGAAAAATGAGAAAGAGATTGTTGCAATGAAAACAAAACAAAATATCACATTTAACGAAGCGCAGCGACAACTCTTTTACGCAAAGAACAGCTTCAACTTTTCCACAAAAACAAACTGCTGATGTGGTGCGCAGTGGCGGCGCACCACACAGCACTCCGGCATCTGCCCAGGCCACTTCCACCGAGCCTATGGCAGGGCCATCCGCGCACCAGGCAGGGACAGCGAACGCTGCTCTGCCATCTCCAAAGCAAGGAGCGCCGGCTCACGGGTCGGCACCCCGCAGGACTTCCCCCCGTGGGGGAGGCCTGACACCAACACATCCGCGGCTTCCCCGCGGTCCTCCGGCACCTCTAGTGAGGTGATGGAGGTAACTCCCGATCGCCCCTTCGCAGTGGCGGAACTGCTCTCTTGAGCGAAGAAAAGACAGGACCTTGATGACGGCCCCAGAAACAAGTAAATCCCTTCAATCCTCACCCAAAAACATAAACATGACTTTCCTACTTCAATGGAACTGTAGAGGATTGCTTAGGAATTACAATGATATAACACATTTTCCTGGGTCAATGTTTCCTGTAGCTTTATGTCTTCAGGAAACCAACCTCGGTCCACAACATATGAACATCCTGAGACATTATAAAACATTCCGACGCGATCGCGAGCATGCAAATGGACTCTCAGGAGGCGTCGCAATTGTCACTCAGAGCGGCGTCCCTGCTCAAGAAATCAATCTTAACACAAAACTGGAAGTGGTTGCGGTTAGCGTCGTCAGCTACGAAACCATAACTATACAGGGTGTTTCACGCAACTTGAACCAAGGATTTTAAAAAAGCGGTAAACCGCAGCCCGCTCAAACCAATGGTACATTGTTCGCCGTGATGTGCCGCTCCTCAGAATATTTTTTTTTATTGCGCTTAATTAGTTAATTAACTAAGATGAATTATGCAAATTTTCTAATATTCATTTTAGTGCCAAGACCGTTACGTCGGGTTGTAGAGCAGGTTTATAAACAACCGATCCAGTTTATTGTAGCATCGTATCTCCTACGGGGTCCTTTTCTCCGGCATCTAAAGAAAGCCCGCGAAATATGAAAAAATACCACGAGCCTGCGCCCGTGCACTACCAAATTGCAGCGCTGTCAGTGGCGTTTCGAGCAAACGCAGCGTGCCCGCTCACCGTGGTGAAGTGGAGGGCCGCCGCTGCGGGAAGTGCTGACGCACTCTCAAGCCGCTGCTAAGAGCGGCTTGAGAGTGCCATCGCTCAAGGACAAAACAAAAGGCTCTGCTGGGTACCAAGTCATGTTGGCATAAAAGACAACGAAAGTGCAGATTTCTGCGCTGCCCGAGCTCGTGGCAAGCAAACTAAAAATGTAAAAATGTGAATATGCTGTGTAAAGATTGCGTAAACTTAAAGCACGACAAAAATGGGAGTCCGTTTGGAACAACGAAATAAATAATACACTACACTCGGTAAAGCCAGTTTTAGGAGAATGGAAGTCATGTGTGCACCAGGAACGTTTTAAGGAAGTCGTTACATGTCGTCTCCGTATAGGCCATGCACACCTCACACACAACTTTCTGCTGACTAAACAAGACAAACCAGTTTGTACATGTGGAGATGAACTGATGGTAAATCATTTTATTTCAATGCTCTAGACTCGAAAAGCTAAAGAAAAAGTGCTTTTTGCTGTTTTATAATCATTCCATTCCTTTTCATCCAGCGTTGCTCATAGGTGATAATGCAATGCTCTAGACTCGAAAAGCTAAGGAAAAAGTGCTTTTCGCTGTTTTATAATCAATCCATTCCTTTTCATCCAGCGTTGCTCACAGGTGATAATGCAATTGCTGACATGTCCTGTGTTTTTAAATTTTTAACAGAAGCAGGTTGTCTCAGCAAGATATAAGTCATGACTCAGTGGTTCACATGATGTCCCTCAGCCACTTTCTCATTCTTGAGAAAAAAGGCTCAGGTTTTTATTTGATTGGTTTGGAGTTGCGACATCCTTGCCGAGGCAAGGATGGCCGCTGAGGCTACCTGACCCTTTTTAAAAGCTTTTACCATTAGCCATTCCTAAATCTCTTTTTCTCTGTTATTAGTAGGTAGGTAAACTTTTAGGCCCTTTAAACCACTGATCACTTTTCACATTTTTATTAAATCACACAGAAAACATTTCCTATACCTTGTGCTTGGCGCATGATGGCCTTAGCTGCCTATGTGCCATTAAACCCAACACAACACAAATGTTGCTGAACAGTCACTGAAGCAAGAAGACACTTTTCGAAGTGCTTGTGCATAATTTCGTCCTTGGTGGTTGTTTGTCATGGTTGCAAATGTCAAGTGTTCTCACTCTCATGCAGTGGAAAAACCTCTTGAATGGAGTACCATATACTAAACGAGTGTAAGGGCCGCAGCCGTGTACGGGCCGCACCCTGTTTTCCCGAAGGAAATATTTTTGTTTCCATGTAATCCATGTAATGGCTGCAGCAGGACTTTCCGTGACCCACGCGGCGATAGCCTTCTAAATGCTTGTGCCGTAGCCTCCGCGATCAGCTCCGTCTGCGAGCAACTGTTGGCCTAACAGTTGTCAAATAGGCCCTCGAATCCAGAAAAAAAATGTGCGGCCCTTACATGCATTTATACGGTGACTGCTGTAATAATGTAATGACAGTCAGTGAGCTGAAGATACTATGCCAGAAGACTAAGGTTGGCGACGCGAGAAGGTTGGCAGAGCCTCTTGGTCTCCAGTCTGCACACAGTGTGTGTCTAAAGCATCAGAACAATATTGCCTCAAAACGTACAACTGCACTACTTAATCCGGTGATCATAATGTTTCGCTAAGCTTCTGATTTAGTGCTTTGTTAATTCTGTCTTGTGACCATCCGTAACTTGTGCTCGATAGTCAGAAAGATGTGGTGTCATCTCAGCAGTACTGCACTTTTTTTTTTGGTTAAAACTGAATTTGAAAATTTTAATTTGGTATATGTTTATCGGGTTTTTCTTCTTTTTTTTTCCCACAGTTTAAATTGAAAACTCCAAACCTTAATCACATCTTCACATCTTGCAATCGCATCTTGCAAGGTAGCATTTGAAGTACAAGCGGAAGGGAGAAAGCAAGGTGCCATTAGCCCAATTTTGTGCATGTATGTGAAAGCTCATGCGCCTGGACTTTGCTCACTTGTCGTGAGATGTGAAGTTTATGCATTGCAGGTTCTTCTTGTACATGTTCTTGGCTACATGTCTTGTCCTTCTGCTAGTAGCTGCACAGCAGTTCCTAGGAACTGTCAGTGTAAGTGCCTGTTTATTTGTTCACTGGCACCATTTCGATCTCGGTTAATAAAGTTTTTGCTCCTCTATTCAAATTGCAGATCAACCGTTGTGTCTTACACTGCAGGGCTAATGTCATTAGAAGTTCCAGTTGTTTGCTTGCATGAACTGCAATATTCATTCATTCTGAGATCGTGTGACGAGCCTGAATACAGTAGCAATGCCCTTAAAGTATGCAGTAAAAGCTTGTTAATTCAAACTACAAGGGACCAGGGAAAATGTTCGAATTATCTGAAGGTTTCATATAGAATGACCCCAAAAAACTGTTAAGAACTGCTGGCATCATGTTAAATTTATTTGGTGAAATGCTTGACAATGGGGACCTGATTTTGTGATGAGAAAAGCTTGGCAGTGACTACTCTTTATGTTGCCACTAGTGCATTTTTCATCGGGAGCATCAGAGCAGAACTGTTAAGATGAGTGACTCCAAAACTTGGAGCTCAGGTTTTGAGTTGGGCTACTTCGATGATCTGTTATCACGCCAGTCATACCGGAAGCCCGTTCAAATTAACCGGTGCAAGCCCCGTGGCGGCCAAATAGCAAGCATCTGACGTCATAGACTTACATGGCCATTGACGGGGACCGAGCTGGCAGTTCAATTATTAGGATATCTGAATTAGCGGGGGTCGAATTAAAGAGCTTTTACAGGCATATTAATCATTGAGGTTTTACTGTCTACTGTAGGGTTTTACTGTAGGGTCAGTTGGAATCAAACGTTAGCCACCAGGTCACATCCTTTCAGTGGTTGTTTCATTTGTGGCCACTATAAACCAAGGCGCATCGTGAACACATAGGACACTGCGTATATGGCAGCACTGTTTCATTGCATAGAGACCTCTAATACAGCAAATACTTGAGCAGCCTGCACACATTCTTCTCGGGATTCACCTGTCTTTGCCATGACTGACAGTGCGTTCTTTCACATAAGTTCATTTGTAAGAGCCAGTTTATGTGGCTATGACAGAAGGACTTGCAGGTTAATTA